>NC_051408.1:5108231-5108383 GCF_015228065.2 Penaeus monodon
GCCAAGAAGAAATAGCTTGAACCTACGATCAACTTTGCTCTTATTTCCTTCGCCTTTTTATTTTCAACCAGAAGTGAGTTTGGGGTCAAGTGCATCAAGACGATTTTTGACAAAGTCTGAGCCTTCGTCCCTTGGGATCCGGTCCAGTTTGC
>NC_051408.1:5108675-5108788 GCF_015228065.2 Penaeus monodon
TGTTTCTGGTTTGTAGATATTTTTGGAGAGATTATTCGTTATTTGTTTCTGCATTTTTTTCCGTTTTCTCGTTTTCCCCTGTCGTTACTTACAAGAGTTTTGATACGCATGTC
>NC_051408.1:5108912-5109049 GCF_015228065.2 Penaeus monodon
ATTCTCAGTCATGGGAGACGATGCCTTTGCTTCAAGAGAACAGGCAGCAGTGTTGGGTATCCGCTGATATTAGGTTATATATGGGAAAATATGGCTGGATCTAAAAAAAGAAAGGAATAAGAAAAAAAAATAGAATA
>NC_051408.1:5109725-5109907 GCF_015228065.2 Penaeus monodon
ATATACATTTTTGTTCGGGGGGGGAGGGGGGAGAGAGTCTGAAGGAGTCCGTTTACATCAATATCTCTGCACGCACATATACAAATCCTAATAGCAATATATACCCACCGACCTGCAGCCCCGCACGGCCCACCTTGTGCCTGATCTGAATCGTATTGCCTTTACACTGTGAAAATTGGATG
>NC_051408.1:5110362-5110771 GCF_015228065.2 Penaeus monodon
TCCTTGTAATCAATGTATTGTTTCATAATAATGTTCACTTGTATAGATGTAATTGTTCATAATATTTATCACCTGTATAAAGATTTGTAATAATTAATTGTTCATAATATGTATCACTTGTAATAATATAATTGGTTCCATATATGTGCATTAACCTAACGTTAAAAGAAGAATATATGTAATGATGATGGATTAATCCCAAAAAAGACTGATATACGATGACGAACCCACGACGAGACGAAAAAAAAAACCAAAAACAAGACGAACTACACTTGCCGACGGCACAATGGAACACTCAAAACAAGAATGATCAGTTCGGGGGGGGGGAGGGGAAAATAAAACAAAAAAAACAAGACGACTACACTTGACGGACGGCACAATGGACAACTCAAACCAAGAATCCTCAGCG
>NC_051408.1:5111165-5111272 GCF_015228065.2 Penaeus monodon
CAGGACTACAACACGGAACGACGACCAGCAATTGATCGAGAACCAGATACGCACAGAAAATGACTCAGCAACGATGACAGCACACACACACCAAAAAATACTTACTT
>NC_051408.1:5116411-5116513 GCF_015228065.2 Penaeus monodon
TTATTCATTATTGTTTTTCTGCATTTTTTTCCTTTTTCCCTCGTTTTCCCTTCGTTAGTAAAAGGGAGTTTTGATACCATGCCCTTTCTGTCTGTTTTTTTG
>NC_051408.1:5117600-5117720 GCF_015228065.2 Penaeus monodon
CAAAATAGCTTGAACCTCGATCAACTTTTTCTTATCATCCCTTTTCTTCTCGGCTGGTTGGGTGTTCAATCTCGACCATTTGCAAAAGATTTGACCTCGATCCTTGTCTTCCTTCCCGGT
>NC_051408.1:5118120-5118238 GCF_015228065.2 Penaeus monodon
AAATCCATTGTAAATAAAAAAGAGATTTTGTTTAGATATTTTATTATTCGATTATGTTTCTGCATTTTTTCGTTTTCCTCGTTTCCCTCGTTATCGTACAGAGTTTGATACGCATGTC
>NC_051408.1:5118286-5118386 GCF_015228065.2 Penaeus monodon
TCCTCTCCCCATTCTCGTCAAGGGAAAGATGCTGCGTCAAGAGACAGGGCTGTTTGGTATCGCTGTATTAGGTTATATATGGGAAAATATGGTGGAATCT
>NC_051408.1:5118740-5119211 GCF_015228065.2 Penaeus monodon
AAGTATGAAATACAATTTCGTTAAGAGCGGAAAAGGTAGTGGTAGAGCATCGATGGTTGTGGCTGCAACGGTCAGCTTAGTACGGCTGGTGCAGTGTTTCCCTGGCAAATTAACTTCATAGCCCGACTGTAGGAATTGTGTCCTTGCTGGTTGTAGTATAGGTAATGTGTCGTAATATGTATCATTTGCTATTATTAATATTCGTAATATGTATCCATTTGTAAAATATATTAATTGCATAATATGTCATTGGTAATATTGTTATTGTCCATATATGTATCACTTATATATGTAATTGTTCATAATATGTATCATTTTATATATGTATTGTAATATATGTATTGTTCATAATTGTATACTTGTACTAATAAAATTGTTCATAATATGTGTCATTAATACTTAAAAGAAGGGAAAAATATTTAATTGATGGATTATCCAAAAAAGACTGATATACGTGAGACCCAAGACGAC
>NC_051408.1:5119230-5119811 GCF_015228065.2 Penaeus monodon
CAGACGACCCTGGACGACGGCACAATGGACACTCAAAAATGACTCAGGAAAAAAAAAAAAAAAAAAAAAAAAAAAAAAAAAAAGGGAGACTACACTACCCAACGGACAGAACAACAGAATGACCAGCGAAAAAAAAAAAAAAAACAAAAAAAAAAAACCCACTGACGACTCACAATAAAAAAAAAAACCAGGGAAAAACAAACAACCAACAAAAACACCAAAAAAACACAAACCACAATACACTCAAACAAAAACAACGAAAAACAAACAACACACGGCTACAATGGACGACGGAACAAGAACTCACAAAAAGAAGAACCAGCGAAAAAAAAAAAAAAAAAAAAAAAAAAAAAAAAAAAAAAAACAGGAGACTACACATGACGACGGCACGAAAAACAAAAAAGAAAGCAAAAAAAAAAAAAAAAAAAAAACAGGGACATACACGGACGACGGCACAATGGACACTCAAACAAGAATGACTCAGCGAAAAAAAAAAAAAAAAAAAAAAAAAAAAAAAAAAAAAAAACAGGGGACTACACTGGACGACACCACAATGGACACCAAACGAGAATGACTCAGCG
>NC_051408.1:5124846-5124978 GCF_015228065.2 Penaeus monodon
GTACGTATGAATAATTACTGAAACTCTTTTTAAAAAATGGGCATTAAACGTACCTACTTGGAAAGAAATATTTAGCATCGTAAATATGAACACACGTTCGTTATGATTTTCATGTATCTTTTTAGGTCTTTC
>NC_051408.1:5128713-5129180 GCF_015228065.2 Penaeus monodon
TAATATGATAACCTTTGTGAAAATTGCAGAGTAAATATGCCAACTTTTCATTTCGCTGGTAAACTGCCAGACACTTCTCCACCGGGCATTTGATTATCACTCAGACACTTCTCAATCGGGCATTTGATTATCACTCCATGCCTGTGTGTTTGGGGAGTCGTGGCACTCGGCGCAGCTAGATGCACGAACTGTGGAATATGACGAGCTCGGTTGATGACAAGAGTTGCAATGGCAGTGGCTTGTAGGTTGCCGATGGTGCGTCATACCACGCGAGCTAAGGTCGGGATGAGAGGAGTTTTAAGAACATAGAACGGTCTTCTTTGAACGCTGATCGAAGTGCGAGTTTCTCTCCTGATGGTCAGTCGTGAAAATCTTAGCGATATTTGTTTGATTGTTGTTAGATTGGTGATTCGTAACATGTATATCATTGTAATATTTTCTATCTCGATGATATCGTTGATTCCGAT
>NC_051408.1:5130621-5130860 GCF_015228065.2 Penaeus monodon
CGGGGAATGGCGTTAGTGATTGCAAGGATGTACAAAAGGTGTAATGCTGATTTATGTCTAAGAGTCAAGTGTTGGAGTTAACCGTAGCACGTAGTCGGGACAATGGTATTTAATTTTATTCGTTCTTATTTTGGCTGTTCTTTTTCATGGTTTTATCTTTATTTATAGTATTTTTGGTTTTACTTGTTTGGCTTAGTGTTTTCTGCATTTTATGTATCGGTGTTTTCGGCTTTTTTTTG
>NC_051408.1:5131588-5132607 GCF_015228065.2 Penaeus monodon
TTGAGGTCATTAAGAAAGTGGGGAAAGTGAATTATGTTATATCTACTGCAGGACGCAGAAAGAATAAAAGATTAGTGCATATAAATTTAATTAAGGCTTATCATACACAAAATCCTCAGGTAGTGAATAGCCTTGGACATGAAGCGGGTGATGAGATAAAAAAAATGTCAGTAGACGATTTCCAAGTAACAAAGGTAGAAGTCAAGCTGCATAACTCAGATATACTTTAAAATCCACATGAGAAACTCTCGCATCTAGAACGAGCCCAACAAACAGCTATTGTTTCTCTTCTTAGAGATTTCATAGACATATTCAATGATGTACCGTGTCCGAGCTCAGTAATTGCGCATGATGTCATACTAGTAGAGGACGCTGTTCCTGTCAGACAGTCGCCGTATAGAATGTCACCATCCAAGAAGGAATTGTTGAGGGAGGAGGTTCGCTTCTTATTAGATCATGGATTAGTGGAGAAGAGCGAAAGCGAGTGGGCATCCCCGTGCATATTGGTCCCCAAGTCAGATAATACGATGCGCATGTGCACGGATTATAGGCGAGTAAATGCACTAACCCGCGCCGATTCCTTCCCTCTCCCTAGAATCGACGATATAATTGATTCCGTCGGCAAGGCACCCTTTGTTATCAAACTTGACCTGTTAAAAGGTTATTACCAAGTACCACTGACAGATCGAGCTAAAAGGATATCCGCTTTCATTACATCCGATGGCTTGTTCCAGTATAAGGTGATGCCTTTTGGTATGAGGAATGCTGCGCCCACTTTCCAGCGGTTAATGGGGAAGATAGTGGCAGGGTTAAGTGGTGTATTTGTTTACCTTGACGACACTTTAATAACGTCATTAATTGGGAGGAACATGTAGCCTCTTTGCGCGTTTTATTCCAACGCCTGAAAGAGGCTCACTTGACTGTCAATTTAGTGAAGAGTGAATTTGCTCATGCGCGGCTCGTCTTCCTAGGTCACGAAATAGGAGGGGGGACGATAAGCCCCCCCCCCACACACACAC
>NC_051408.1:5132936-5134039 GCF_015228065.2 Penaeus monodon
TCCAGGACAATTTATGCATTCATGCTTATTCTGGAGCCTATGCTGACCAAACGGCGATCACTCACCGGTCGCTACACAAGGGCAGCGCGGGTATCATACTAACATATGAAATTCACCGCTATTCTTTCCTTGAACTACTGTGTGGTGACCGATATACATGGTCAATTTCCTGCATTTCGTTTAGATATTACTTCAAATCGCCCAGATTCGCATCAAACGTCCAACCATATAACATCAAACTGTTCAGTAACATAATCCCGATATGATCGATCATGAGAGTAACAATGGTCTTAACGTCAGAAACGGGATTTGCGCTTCGCACAATTGCGCAACCTATCACCCCGAGAGACACCAGGATAAGAAGGACCGGTAACACCTTAAAAGGCCAAATCTTCTTGCTAATGCAAATCCCATGATACGGACAATGATGGTGGAACTCGAGAATACACATATCGCGATATATACAGTGGAATGCACTAGATGGCCGCTGGCTGTTGCATCTGACGCAGAAGTCCCAGTCGATTTTGCTGATGTCTGTTCTAGCCTTAACCTTTTCGCGAAGATCAAAATTCTTGGGAATAAAGTAAGATTTTACATATACAGATCACATAGTGGGTTAAGAGTGTGATTGAACATTGTGACGAGGCCGATAACCTTCAGTGTGATCGTAACTGGTTCTCCCTTATCTTTGAACTCATTGACCAAATAGTTCGTCGTCATCCACAAGCAGCAGAAAGTAAAAGGGATGATGGTGAAATGGAATCCGGAAGAAAATTTCTTTAACACAGAATGTTTATACCTCAAACTGTCTGGCAATATGAATATCGGAGTACATGTAAATATCAATTATCCTCATCATTAAACCCACTAATGAGAACATTGTGATAGGTGGCAATGAGATGATAGTTACGCCGATGATGGTGGCAATGATATTATAGCAACTTTATCTGAACGACCTAGAAGTTTCTTTCGGAGTGGAAGCAGAAACTTCTTTCTCAGCGGGGGAGGATATTGCGGCAGAATATATACGTATATATGCGCGTGCAAGAGATATTGATGTAAGTTAATCCTTGAGTGATGAAGTATGTAGATAGATGCATACT
>NC_051408.1:5134113-5134208 GCF_015228065.2 Penaeus monodon
AAATAAAAACACGCAAATCTTCCTCTGGTAAACCTGAATCGTTCCAACAGTTAACATTAACGTAGCAAGTTACTTGAAATTACGCTTAGTTCTTA
>NC_051408.1:5135393-5135806 GCF_015228065.2 Penaeus monodon
CGCTTAGTCACATTCTTGTTTGAGTGTCCATTGTGCCGTCATCCAGGGTCGTCGTTTTGGGGTCGTCATCGTATCAATCATCAACAACGGTTGTATATCATGTCTTTTATTACGAACAATTACTATATATTACAAACTGATACATATTATGAACTTAATATATTACAACAATGAATACATTTTATGAACAATACATATATTACAAATGATACTATTATGAACAATTACATATATTACAAATGATACGTATTATGACCAATTACATATATTACAAATGTACATATTATGAACAATTACATATATGACAAATGATACTATATGAACAATTACATTATATTACAAATAACCATATTACGAACAATTACACATATACTACAAACAACAAGGACAAACAATTACACATACAAGTCGGG
>NC_051408.1:5136102-5136263 GCF_015228065.2 Penaeus monodon
CATTCACAGTGTAAGGCAATAACGATTCAATCAGGCACAAGGTGGGCGTCGGGCTTGCAGTCGGTTGGGTTATATGCCATAGAATTTGTATATGTGGCGTGCAGAGATATGATGTAACCGACTCCTTAAACGAAAAATCATGCATATAGATGCATAATGAA
>NC_051408.1:5138025-5138188 GCF_015228065.2 Penaeus monodon
ATTATGCATCTATATACATTTTTTTTTTCGTTTAAGGAGTCGGTTACATCAATATCTCTGCACGCACATATACAAATCCTATAGCAATATATACCCACCGACTGCAGCCCCGCACGCCCACCTTGTGCCTGATCTGAATCGTATTGCCTTTACACTGTGAATG
>NC_051408.1:5138545-5138907 GCF_015228065.2 Penaeus monodon
CATTTGTAATATATGTAATTGTTCGTAATATGTGTCATTTGTAATATATGTAATTGTTCATAATATGTATCATTTGTAATATATGTAATTGTTCATAATATGTATCATTTGTAATATATGATTGTAATATGTATATTGTAATATATGTAATTGTTCATAATATGTATCACTTGTAATAAATATAATTGTTCATAATATGTGTCATTAACCTACCGTTAAAAGAAGAATATATGTAATGATGATGGATTATCCCAAAAAAGACTGATATACGATGACGACCCCAAGACGACGAAAAAAAAAAAAAACAAGACGACTACACTTGACGACGGCACAATGGACACTCAAACAAGAATGACTCAGCG
>NC_051408.1:5139102-5139577 GCF_015228065.2 Penaeus monodon
GGCGACTACACGGGACGACGGCACAATGGACACTCAAACAAGAATGACTCAGCGAAAAAAAAAAAAAAAAAAAAAAAAAAAAAAAAAAAAAAAAAACAAGGCGACTACACGGGACGACGGCACAATGGACACTCAAACAAGAATGACTCAGCGAAAAAAAAAAAAAAAAAAAAAAAAAAGGCGACTACACGGGACGACGGCACAATGGACACTCAAACAAGAATGACTCAGCGAAAAAAAAAAAAAAAAAAAAAAAAAAAAAAACAAGTCGACTACACTGGACGACGGCACAATGGACACACAAAGAATGACTCAGCGAAAAAAAAAAAAAAAAAAAAAAAAAAAAAAAAAAAAAAAAAAAAAAAAAAAAAACAAGACTACACTGGACGACGGCAATTGATCGAGACCAGATACGCACAGAAGAATGACTCAGCACGATGACAGCACACACACACACAAAAAAATACTTACAATT
>NC_051408.1:5140412-5140630 GCF_015228065.2 Penaeus monodon
TAATACTCCGAGACTTTTAAAGCGGTGCTGCGATAGTGTTTTAGCTAGAAAAGTACTTCGGACTCGCTTGACGCATGGTTGTAGATGTCTTGGTCGAAGTCGCTATAATATACGTTGTCACAATAAGCGTAATCATAATCACCGTAACTCCATTCATCCCAATTCTGATCCAGTCGAAAACCAAGTAAATCGTAATAATCCTCGTATTTTAAAAAAAA
>NC_051408.1:5140789-5140944 GCF_015228065.2 Penaeus monodon
AAAAAAAAAATTATTTTAAAAATTTAAAAAATTTTTTTTTGGGTTTTTTTTTAAAGGGGGTTTTTTTTTGGGGAAAAATAAAAAAAAAACCCCCTTTTAAAAATTTTTTTTAATTAAAAAAATTTTTTTTCCCCCAAAAAAAATTTTTTCCCCCC
>NC_051408.1:5141055-5141148 GCF_015228065.2 Penaeus monodon
AAATTGGGAAAAAATTTTTTTTTTAAAAATTTTAAAAATTTTTTTTTTTTTTGGGTTTCAAAAAAAAAATTTTTTAACCGGGGGGAAAGGGGG
>NC_051408.1:5141215-5141344 GCF_015228065.2 Penaeus monodon
TTGGAAGGGCCCCCCAAAAAATTTTTTTTTTGGGGTTTTAAATTTTTTGGGGGTTTTTAAAAAAACCTTTTTTTTTTTTTTTAAAGGGGAAATTTTTTAAAAAAATTTTTTTTTAAAAAAATTTTTTAA
>NC_051408.1:5141416-5141489 GCF_015228065.2 Penaeus monodon
TCCTTAATTTTTCCCCGGGGGGGGGCCAAAAAAAATTTAAAAAAAAAAACCCCCCCGTTTCAAATTTTTTTTT
>NC_051408.1:5141506-5141901 GCF_015228065.2 Penaeus monodon
CCCCCCCTTTTTTTCCCCAAAAAAAAAATTTTTTCCCCCGGGGGGTTTTTAAAATTTTTTTGGAAAAAAAATTTTTTTTTTTTTAAAAAATGTTTTAAAAAAAAATTTTGGGGGTTTTTTTCCCCCCCCTTTTTTTTTTTTTCCCAAATGGGTTTTTTTTTTAAAAAATTTTTTTGGGGTTTTTTTTTTTTTTTTTAAATTTTTTTGGGGGTTTTTTTTTCCCCTTTTTGGAAAAAAAAATTTTTTCCTTTTTTTTTAAATTTTTTTTTTTTTTTTTGGTTTTTTTTTGGAAAAGGGGGAAAAAAAAAAATTTTTTTTTTTTTCCCCCTTTTAATTTTATTTTGGGACCAAAAAGGGTTTTTTCTTTTTAAAAAAAAAAACCTTTCCCCAAACCC
>NC_051408.1:5141987-5142251 GCF_015228065.2 Penaeus monodon
AAAAACCCCCCCTTTTTCCCAAAAAATTTTTTTTTTAAAAAACCCCTTTTTTTTTTCCCAATTTTGGGGTTTTTTTTTTTTTTCCCAAAAAAATTAAATTTAAATTTTTTTTTTTTTTAAAAAATTTTTTTTTTTGGGGCCCCCCAAAAACCCCCCCTTTTTTGGGTTTAAATTTTTTTAAATTTAGGGTTTTTTAAAACCTTTAAAAAAAATTTTTTTGGTTTTTTCCCAAAAAATTTTTTTTCCCGGGGGGGAAAAAAAAAA
>NC_051408.1:5142370-5142596 GCF_015228065.2 Penaeus monodon
AAAAAAATTTTTTTTGGGGGTTTTTTTTTTGGTGGCCCAAATTTTTTTTAAAAGGGGCCCAAATTTCAAAAAAAAATTTTTCCCAAAACTTTTTTTTTCCCCCAAAAAATTTTTTTTAGGGAAATTTTGGAAACCCTTTTTTAAAAAAATTTTTTTTTGGAAAATTTTTTAAATTTTTTTTTGGGGGGGGGAAAAATTTTTTTTTTTTTTTTGGGAAAAAAAAAAA
>NC_051408.1:5142654-5142738 GCF_015228065.2 Penaeus monodon
CCCCAAATTTTTTTTTAAAAAATTTTTTTTAAAAAAAAAATTTTTAAAATTTTTTTTTTGGGGGAAAAATTTTTTTTCCCCCCC
>NC_051408.1:5144037-5144106 GCF_015228065.2 Penaeus monodon
CCCCCCCCTTTTTTTTTTTTCCCCAAAAAAAAAATATTTTTAAAAAATTATTAAAATTTTTAAAAAAAA
>NC_051408.1:5144229-5144293 GCF_015228065.2 Penaeus monodon
GGGGTTTTTTGGGGGTTTGGGGGTTTTTTTTTTGGGTTTTGGTTTTAAAAAAAAATATTTTTTT
>NC_051408.1:5144455-5144570 GCF_015228065.2 Penaeus monodon
AAAAAATTTTTTAAAAAAAAATTTTTTTTTTTTTTAAAAAAAAAAAAAAATTTTTGGGGTTGGGGGGGGGGGGGTTTTTTTTTTTTTTAAAAAAAAATTTTTTTTTTATTTTTTT
>NC_051408.1:5144874-5145450 GCF_015228065.2 Penaeus monodon
AAAAAAAAAAAAAAAAAAAAAAAAAAAAACCCCCAAAAAAAAAAAAAAAATATAAAATATATAATTTTTGTTTTTAAAATAAAAAAAAAATTTTTTTTTAAATTTTAAAAAAAATTTTTTTTTATTAAAAATTTTTTTAAAAAAATATTTTTAAAAAAAAAAAAAAAAATAAAAAAAAAAAAAAAAAAAAAAAAAAAAAAAAAAAATAAAAAAAAAAAATTTAAATTAAAAAAAAAAATAAAAAAAAAAAAATAAAATAAAAAAAACACAACAAACAAAAACAAAACACCAAAACCAAAACCCCCCCAAAAAATAAAAAAATAAAAAAAATAAAAAAAAAAAAAAAAATTTAAATAAAAAAAATGGGAAATTTTTAAAAAAATAATAAAGATTTAAAATAATAATAAAAAATTTTATAAAATTTAAAATAAAATATAAATTAAAAAACCCCAAATTAAAAAAAAAATAAATTTTTAATATTTTTAAAAGAAAAATAATAATATATTATATTTAAAATATATTATATATAATATAATAAAAAATAAATAAAAAATAAAAAAAAAAAAAAAAAAAAAA
>NC_051408.1:5145802-5145898 GCF_015228065.2 Penaeus monodon
TTTAAAAAATTTTATTTTTTTTTTTGTTTTTTAAAATTTTTTTTTTTTTTAAAAAAAAAAAAAAATTTGTTTTTTTAAATTTTTTTTATTTCTTCC
>NC_051408.1:5145944-5146015 GCF_015228065.2 Penaeus monodon
ACTCTCAAAATTTTTTTTATTTTTTTTTTTTTAAATATTTTTTTTTTTTTTTCCCCCCCCCCAACCCCCCC
>NC_051408.1:5148803-5149203 GCF_015228065.2 Penaeus monodon
ATGCCAACTTTTCATTTCGCTGGTAAACTGCCAGACATTTCTCAATCGGGCATTTGATTATCACTCCATGCCTGTGTGTTTGGGGAGTCGTGGCACTCGGCGCAGCTAGATGCACGAACTGTGGAATATGACGAGTTCGGTTGATGACAAGAGTTGCAATGGCAGTGGCTTGTAGGTTGCCGATGGTGCGTCATACCACGCGAGCTAAGGTCGGGATGAGAGGAGTTTTAAGAATATAGAACGGTCTTCTTTGAACGCTGGTCGAAGTGCGAGTTTCTCTCCTGATGGTCAGTCGTGGAAAAATCTTAGCGAGATTTGTTGTGACTGTTGTTAGGATGGTGATTCGTAACATGTATATTATTGTAATATTTTCTGTCTCGGTTATATCGATGATTCCGAT
>NC_051408.1:5151615-5151721 GCF_015228065.2 Penaeus monodon
TATAAGTATTTGAAATGAAAAATTTTTTAAAAAAAATTTTTTTCAAAAATAAAAAATTTTAAAATTAAAAAAAAAAAGGGGAAAAAAGGGGGGTTTGGGGGGTGGG
>NC_051408.1:5152039-5152656 GCF_015228065.2 Penaeus monodon
TTTTTTTTAAAATTTTTAAAATTTTTTAAAATTTTAAAAAAAAAAAATCACGCATTTTTAAAAAATAATTTTTAAAAAAATTTTATATAAATTTTTAAAAACTATTAAATTTTTTTTTTTTTTAATTTTAAAAAATTTTAAAAATTTTAAATTTATTTTTTAAATTATTAAAAAGAAAAATTCAATAATAAAAATTTTAAAATTTTATATTTATATCTATAAAACAATATATAATATATATATTATTGGTATTATAATTTTTTAATAGATATATTATATATAAAATTAATATTAATTAATATTTTTAAAAGTATAAGATTAATATCATATAATTATATATATATAATAATATAAATATAATATAATTAGTATATAATTATTAATATATATAGGGTTTATCTAGTATATAAATTTATACTATTTTATAATAATAGCATAAAGATATTTATATTTTCCCTTCATATATATTTTTAAAATTTATTTAAGATAAAATTTAATAATATTTATACCCTTATTCAACATATATTTTATTTTAAAATTTTTTATTTATTCATATTTATATATTTATTCCTCTTTATATATCTATAACTTTATTAATTTTTATAAAATTAAAAAAA
>NC_051408.1:5155060-5155182 GCF_015228065.2 Penaeus monodon
CCCACACGTTGTAATTAGTGAACACAAAACCACGATCAAAATACACAGGCATGAAGTGATAATCAAATGCCCGGTGGAGAAATGTCTGGCAGTTTACCAGCGAAATGAAAAGGGCATATTTA
>NC_051408.1:5155912-5156678 GCF_015228065.2 Penaeus monodon
GTCTGAACGGCGACGCCTTTGACGATGACGTAATTAGGAGGGAGCGAGCTGTCCTCTTGATGGATCTTCTCGCGATCAGCATCTTCACAGCATCTTCACAGCACTTCACAGCATCGCCGGAGTGTCAATAGCGTCCTCAGAGTGGGCTTTATTGCATCGTTGTTTTGGTAACGCTGAAACAGCACCGTAGCTCGAGTATTTGGTTCGTGGTAGAATTGTCATAGCAAGTTCGTAGTAGTGTAGTCATAGGAGCCTAAATGAGCATCGTCACAGCATCGTCACAGCATGAATCCTGGCAATATTATCATAGCATCATTTAGTTTTTTCATAGCGCAATCTTAGCATCATTTAGGATTGTCACAGCACCATTGCATCATCATCATCGCATTATTACAGACAGCATTATCGTATTATTCTAAGAGCTTCATTAATGTGTCCTCACGGCAGCCTAACAGCATAACAGCATCATTCCGGAATGCAACAACGTCACCACATCAGCATAACAGCATCCTTTACAGCATCCTAAAAGAAACACCAGAGCATCATCCCAGCATCTAAACAGCATAACCAAACATCATCACAGGATCATATTTACATATCTGCATCATCAAAGCCTTCTAACAGCATCATCATCATCATCAAAGCATCTTCGCAGCATCACTATAACTTTCTATTAGCATCATCACAGCATTACCGTAAAAATCTTCACACATATCCTAAATTCTCATCACAAAATCCTAACAGAAGTTAAACAGGTTAATAAATA
>NC_051408.1:5156731-5157008 GCF_015228065.2 Penaeus monodon
TAGATTGATAGATTAATGTCATGGGGGTCGTCATCGTCGGCCTTTCTTTGAGTAGTCCATTGAGCCGTCGTCCTGTGTGGTCGTCTTGGGGTCGTCATCGTGCTGAGTGTGTTTGAGAATCCATTTATCCATCTGAGAATCCATTTCGTTTACACATATTGCAACATATTGCAGCACTTACACATACTATGGATATTACAACATATTACACATATTGCAACATATTACACATATTACAACATATTTGACATATTACAACTTATCACAACATATTACA
>NC_051408.1:5158781-5159086 GCF_015228065.2 Penaeus monodon
GCGTTTGAACTCAACACTTTCATCGTAGTTGTGTTACGTGTGTTCGTGCGTTGCTCAAGCCTTCAGTCCCTGGGCGTTTCTTTCTCCTGTTTCGCGCCCCAAGAATTCTGCCCTTCATAATTCCGAAATTCTGCCCTTCGTAAGAATTCTGCCCTTCATAATTCCGAAAATCTTTCTCAGACGTGGACGCAGTGCCGATGAACAAGACGTCAACTGGCATTTCATAATATCCTATATAAGTTCTTTGTGGTTTAGTTTCATGGTGGAGGAAGAGTAGGGTCTTTATTTGTCACTATATACATATA
>NC_051408.1:5159646-5159899 GCF_015228065.2 Penaeus monodon
ACCATCCATGTCCTCCCTATCTAGCCATCCGCCATCTATCTATCAGCAGCGTCCTAATGAGAGTCCTCCCCCCCCCCCAGTGAATAGGCCGCAACACAAGACCGGATAATGCAAGAAATGGCTCGGAATTCACGCTGAATTTCTCCCTCGCTGACCACCTTCACGCGCTCGCCCTCGCTTGAATCACGGGGACGTAGGTTTACACGAACAAATACGACTGTAATAATGAAACCCGATTGGGTAATTGTGTCTC
>NC_051408.1:5161482-5161632 GCF_015228065.2 Penaeus monodon
GCCTGGAAAGTACACCTGATTTGATACAAATTGAAGCTCCTCCAGAGCGGCTAATCAATCATTTTCTTCCCCGAAACGTGATTAATGATGGCCCGGCGTGCATAAATGATGGGCCAGCAAGAGCAAAGGCGGGGGAAATAAATGTGGGGT
>NC_051408.1:5161712-5161862 GCF_015228065.2 Penaeus monodon
GATTCGTTTTCGAAATTATTGATATCTTTTAATTAAAGGTTTCGGACAAGAGGGATGTAAGAGGGAGAGGGAGAGGGGACTGACAAAAATTGGCTGAAAAAAAAGGAAATACCAAGACAAAAAATTGCATATATTCGATGATGTAGCTTA
>NC_051408.1:5162186-5162387 GCF_015228065.2 Penaeus monodon
AAAGAGGAGAGGAGGGAAAAAGAAACGACCAACGAGGAAACAAAAAATGGCTGAAAAGGGCATCAGTTTTTCCGAACGGAAAGGAACGATTCGAACCCCTTTCAGAGAATTTACAAATTTTTGCACCAGAGAAATAGGGTCGAATTTCGATTCAATACCCTTATCTCATGCAATTTACTTTCAATTATCTCTGCAAAAAAA
>NC_051408.1:5162405-5162655 GCF_015228065.2 Penaeus monodon
TCGTATGCTTTTCATGCAACGCACAAACGCAGGAAAATTGTGGATGAATCAGTGAGATTACTTGGCAAAATTCCGGCGCAGAAGATGATGTGAAGCTGATAAAATCACTGTTGGAAATGATTTATTTTCTTCAATTCGAGGAAAATATAAGTTCGGTTAATTTTGATTTTAATCGCTGCTTGAAAAGGAAGAAGCAGTATCCACATTTAAATGACATACATACATCTGTTTATATATCAATATCGGTCTT
>NC_051408.1:5163449-5163561 GCF_015228065.2 Penaeus monodon
CGGAAAACAGTTCCCGACCAGCCTTCTGGGCGATCGGTCGGAACATGTCTGTTCCACTTCATTTCGATCTTCAAAGCGTTTTGTCTGTTGCTGTAGATCTTCCTTTAAGTGG
>NC_051408.1:5163585-5163686 GCF_015228065.2 Penaeus monodon
CGCAGTGTATATACAATCAATTATCTATTATTTAAAAAATAGGACGAGTAAGGGCAAGATCCACGTCTCTCCATCATTATTATTACCTTTTTCTATAACTT
>NC_051408.1:5163728-5164094 GCF_015228065.2 Penaeus monodon
ACAAACTATAAAACACCCAGCACCAACATATCAATAAGAACACGACAGAAAACTTGCAAGACATACAAATCTTTCCCCGAAAAAAACCCTTGCGATTGATGGAAATGCGAAACCTCTTCTAAGGGAATTAACCGTTTTCATGACAAGCAGCCAGCGCCCTCTACCCGCCTTCTTCTCAAATTCAAATGGATTTTATTAGACTGCAGTATTCGTGGTGATAAAATGTTATGCGTAGGGGAGAGACCAGGACTGCGCTTAACGAGTGCTATTACACAGCGAGTATTAAGGCTATGCTTATTAACTGTTATTCGAGTGGATGTCTTGTTGTTATCTTCTATTTAAGAAGGGTCTCGTATCCTCGTATCT
>NC_051408.1:5164145-5164427 GCF_015228065.2 Penaeus monodon
CCGCCCAATAGCGTTTTCTTGAACTTTTCATTATAATCTATTGCGCGAGAACTGCGTATATTGTCAATAATATTATGCACTTTTTTCTCATCAAATCAATTTCAAATAAAATATTCAAACACATTTTCCTTCATGACTTTGCATTTGCACACCTTATCAGCCTGGAGCAGCTTGTAATAAAATAAGGCATTCCGCCTCGAACAAATAAGTGATTTCCGAAAAGCTCTGTCCTATTATTCATGAGCAGTTGACAGAGTAGCCTGATAGAGCATCGCATTTTAC
>NC_051408.1:5164867-5164967 GCF_015228065.2 Penaeus monodon
TTCTGATTCTCCTTAGGACGCCGCCGGCCCTTGCTCATTATATCCTTGCCGCTGAAGGGCGGAACCAAAGCGGTTCCCCCCACAAGAGAAAAAAAGGATT
>NC_051408.1:5165287-5165381 GCF_015228065.2 Penaeus monodon
ATGATGGATTGTCCCAAAAAAGACTGATACACGATGACGACCCCAAGACGACTACACTGGACGACGGCTCAATGGACGCTCAAAGAAGAAAGAT
>NC_051408.1:5165537-5165843 GCF_015228065.2 Penaeus monodon
CCAAGACGACCACACAGGACGACGGCTCAATGGTTTCTCAAAAAACAAAACAAAAAACGACCCTTTGACGACGACGACCCCAAGACGATGACTATTAGCAGTAGACACACAAGACGACGACCTAAGACGACGACCCCAAGACGACGACCCCAAGACGATGACAATTAGCAGTAGCAAAGAAAGACACACAAGCCGACGACCCAAGACGACCCCAAGAAGACGACCCCAAGACGATGACCCCAAGACGACCCCAAGAAGACGACCCCAAGACGACGACCCCAAGACGATGACGCGGGACGACGGCTA
>NC_051408.1:5166496-5166793 GCF_015228065.2 Penaeus monodon
CATTTAAATGTGGATACTGCTTCTTCCTTCTCAAGCACCGATTATAATAAAAAATTAACCAAACTTTTCCTGCGTTTGTACGTTGCATGAAAAGCACTACGAACCCCCCCCCCTTTTTTTGTCAGAGATAATTGAAAGTAAATTGCATGAGATAAGGGTATTGAATCGTAATGCGAGCCTATTTCTCTGGCTGCATAAATTTGAAAATTCTCTGTTAAGGGGTTCGAATCGTTCCGTTCCGTTCGGTAAAATCTGATGACCTGTTTCAGCCATTTATTGCCTTCCTCGTTCGGTCGT
>NC_051408.1:5167730-5167822 GCF_015228065.2 Penaeus monodon
AATTATTTCAGTCACTTTTGTCAGTCCCTCTCCCTCTCCCTCTTACATTTCTCTTGTCCGAAACCTTTAATTAGAATATATTAATAATTTCG
>NC_051408.1:5167856-5168088 GCF_015228065.2 Penaeus monodon
TCAAACCACTCTCCTAAACAGATAAAACCTTCATATAATCTCCATTTTTTTCCCCCACATTTATTTCCACCGCCTTTGCTCTTGCTGGCCCATCATTTATGCACGCCGGGCCATCATTAATCACGTTTCGGGAAGAAAATGATTGATAAGCCGCTCTGGATGAGCTTCAATTTTTATCAAACCAGGTGTACTTTCCAGGCCATTCTCGTAACATAGACACGCATCCCATGCC
>NC_051408.1:5170848-5170933 GCF_015228065.2 Penaeus monodon
CGATTAATGTGTAATTATTCGTAATATGTGCTATTTGTAATATATGTTGTAATATGTGTAACATGTTGTAATAGGTGTCATTTGT
>NC_051408.1:5171341-5171952 GCF_015228065.2 Penaeus monodon
GTCTGAACGGCGACGCCTTTGACGATGACGTAATTAGAGGGAGCGAGCTGTCCTCTTGATGGATCTTCTCGCGATCAGCATCTTCACAGCATCTTCACAGCACCGCCGGAGTGTCAATACGTCCTCAGAGTGGCTTTATTGCATCGTTGTTTTGGTAACGCGAAACAGCCCGTAGCCCCGAGTATTTGGTTCGTGGTAGAATGTCATAGCAAGTTCGTAGTAGTGTGTCATGGGAGCCTAAATGAGCACGTCACACAGCATCGTCACAGCATGAATCCTGGCAATATTATCAAGCTCATTTAGTTTTTTCATAGCGAATCTTAGCATCATTTGGGGTTGTCAACAGCACCATTGCATCATCATCATCGCATTATTACAGACAGCATTATCGTATTATTCTAAGAGCTTCTTATGGTCCTCACGGCAGCCTAACCATAACAGCATCATTCCGAATGCTAACCAACGTCACCACATCAGCATAACACATCCTTTACAGCATCCTAAAAGAAACACCAAGCTCATCCCAGCTCATCAAAGCATCTAAACAGCATAACCCAAAAATCATCACAGGATCATATTTACATTCTGCATCATCAAAGCCTTCTAAAAAG
>NC_051408.1:5171987-5172092 GCF_015228065.2 Penaeus monodon
CCTTAACTTTCTATTTGCATCATCACAGCATTACCGTAAAAATCTTCACCATATCCTAAATTCTCATCACAAAATCCTAACAAAAAATTAAACAGGTTAATAAAT
>NC_051408.1:5172127-5172801 GCF_015228065.2 Penaeus monodon
TGTTGGGGTCGTTCATCGTCTGGTGTTTGGCCTTTTTTACGAGTCCATTTCGTTCCTTTGCGCTTTGAGGTCGTCACTCTATGGTTTAGAATCATTACCATCTTGAAATTTCCCTTTCTTACACATTTACAACATATTGACATTACAAAATACTAGTATTACAACATTTTTAAACATATTGCACATATATTAAAATATTAAAATTTTTTTAATTAAATTATAAATAAAAATTAAAACTTTTTAAAAATAAATTTGCAATTATATATTTAAAAATAATATTATAATTAATTATTATAAACAATTAAATAATTATATATATTTTTAATAAATTAATAAAACATTAATAAATTATAATTTTTATATAAACAATAAAATTATAATAAATAAAATTATTTAAAATTATAAAAAAATAATTATAAAAAATTATATAAAAAATAATTATTATATTTTAAAAAGGAAGCCCTTGCCCAGAAACAAAAGCACCAGCCGTGACTTTGAACGCTCGCGCCACCCCAATCCCATGCTTAAACCCCATCACATTTATATTATAGTCCTATTTATTTTTTTTTTCTCTTTTCTTTCTCACCTATGTGGGATGAAGAGATTGGTGAAAATAAAATAAGAAAGAAAATAGAGGAATGTTAATTTATTTTTTAAATTTTTTTTTAATATTT
>NC_051408.1:5173086-5173273 GCF_015228065.2 Penaeus monodon
TAAAAGGTGTTAAAATTTAAAATTTCCCCCCCCTTTTTCCCCCCCTTCTCCCTCCCCTTTGGGCCCTCGTCAGGGTGCACGTCACTGTGTTCTTTTGTGTTCTTGTCATATCTTTTATCTGTCCAATAGTTTATCTGTTATCTACTTTCCCCTCTCCCTTTCTTTCTTCACTGGCCCTAGAAACGTC
>NC_051408.1:5173906-5174175 GCF_015228065.2 Penaeus monodon
AAGCATTTTTTTTTAAAACGTAAAAATTTTTTTCCCCTTTCTTAATGCCTTTACCCCTTTAATTTGGTTTCTTTTTTTCCTTCCCCCTTCCTTCATTCCCTGGGGTTTTTTTCTGTTCCCCAAATTTGCCCTTCATAATTCCGAAATCTTTCTCGACTGGACGCAGTGCCGATGAACAAGACGTCAACTGGCATTTCATAATATCCTATATAATTCTTTGTGGTTTAGTTTCATGGTGGAGGAAGAGTAAGGTCTTTATTTGTCACTAT
>NC_051408.1:5174711-5174776 GCF_015228065.2 Penaeus monodon
AAACCGAAAACAAACCCCGAAAAATAAAACACAAAAACCCAAACCCTAAAAAACTTTTTAAAAAA
>NC_051408.1:5174876-5175452 GCF_015228065.2 Penaeus monodon
TCTTTGTAAAATTTTAAATTTTGTTTCTTTTTAAAAAATTTTTAACAGATTAGACCAGCATAAAAATTTTAAAATTTTTGCAAAATTGACCAAAAATTTTTGAAAGCCATTTTTTCGAAAGAAAAAAATTCGCTTTTTAAAAAAAAAAACTTAAAGATTTAGCAAAATAAGAATTTACGAATCTTAAGCAATAACACTACCGCATTCCCAAACAACCACTTCTCGCGAAAATTTTAAGCCGCAAAACTTGAAAGCACTTAGAGCGCGTCTCGAGAGTATACGCACAAGTGCTTTCAAAAAAACTTCGAAAGACTATCATCAGGGCAGAATAATAGTCTTGAAGCACATGATTTGTCGCTTCTAAAACCCTCCAAATATATGTTTACATGTCTTGGGAAAATAAGTTAAAAGTGCTTGAGTAATTTTCTTCCGCCCAAAAACTTCTTTGTCTCATACTCTGAGGAATCGTGACTGACAAGTTCGTTCGCCGCTGATTAAATTCAGGAATAAGGTTTTGCTACAGGGCGGGGAAGACAACGCGCCTTGCTCTTTTATGTATTATGCTTTATATACAAG
>NC_051408.1:5175557-5175761 GCF_015228065.2 Penaeus monodon
AACAAACAACTCCGAGTGCAGATTTCTCAAAAAAAAAAAAAACTTAAAATCGCAAAATGCAAATTATAACTCTGGCTATCCGTATCTCAGAGGCTCCGTGCACTCAACGCCTCCCAGCTGGCCAGTAGATCTTCTAGATTTTTCTTCGCTCTTCTGAGGACCGCCGTTGATGAGGTTGGCTTTCTCATGGCTCAGTCCGGTGGC
>NC_051408.1:5175936-5176631 GCF_015228065.2 Penaeus monodon
GAGATGGGGGGGGAGGGGGTTCTGAGGGACGAGATGTTTGCCTCCTTTTTGCCCGCAATGCTCTTAGGATAATGCTGTCAAAAGGGACCCTTATACTTTCTTCGCTAAGACTTTTCTGGTGTGCTGGTGACTGCCGCAGAAACCACCGCCCATTACATAAATATTCCCCCAAAAGGCAAATTTCTGTCTTTCCCCTTTCCTTCCACTCCCTCCTCCCCTTTTTATCGCGTCTCACTGATATTTATAGGATCGGTTCCATCGCACCGAAAGGCATATATGGATTCGAATCCCTTTTTTCGGAACCTCGAATCCCACAACCGGCATACTGATCGCTCGAAATCCTTTGCTTTGCCCAGAGGATAGTCGATGGATAGACAGCTCGTAGTCAGAGGATAGTCCACTCACTCACTCTCCCCGGCCGTCTGTCCCTCAGAAACTGTGAGCCGAGCTTCAAGATGTTACGTATGTACGGTGGGTCGAGGCCTCCCGAGTCTCTGAAAGCTTTCGTTCGGGTTGACGTTAAAGATTCAAGACATTGCCGGGAGACGTAGGCACGCAAAACTGTGTAATGAAATTTTCTCCTTTCTCCTTTCTTTCTTTTCTGTTTTCTTGGGTATTCTGTTTATTCTCTTCGTCTTTTTTTTGTCTTCTTTGTATGTTTGTATGGAGGTTTTTTTTTTCTTTTTTTTTTCTTT
>NC_051408.1:5176803-5176920 GCF_015228065.2 Penaeus monodon
TCCTCCTTCCCTCTCCCTCTCCCCATTTCCCTCTCTACCCATCCTCTTTTGTATCTTTTATCCTCTCCTATCCTTACGCCTTCGAATTACCTTCGTCCTCCTTCCCTCCTTCCTCCG
>NC_051408.1:5177002-5177166 GCF_015228065.2 Penaeus monodon
TAATTGCATTCCACATTCACGTTCAGTGTTTAGGATATTGCTTCCTCAGGGAGTAAATTTCCAACTTGGTTTCGGTGGGAGAGAGAAACACATGACAGTTCTATTCTGCTGTCTCGCGCTCGGGTTTGCTACGCGGAAATGGTGCTGGGAGTTTTTCGAAAATG
>NC_051408.1:5180340-5180516 GCF_015228065.2 Penaeus monodon
AAACAGAGAGCAAAAAGAGGGACAGTGAAGATATTGTTTCACCTTCAGATAATATGATGCAGATAAAATGTATTAGATAATATTTCAGGGACTCAGTTTTTTTTAAGTATACTGTGCAAAGGAGGAATTTACTTTACTTTAATTTTCTTTTTGGTATTGATATCCCTATCAAATAT
>NC_051408.1:5180769-5181144 GCF_015228065.2 Penaeus monodon
TCTAACAAAAAATCATAAGAGCATGTCACAAAAACAGGTTTACAAGACCACCTCCGGCTATCGAAATTAAATACCAAAATCTCTAAGAACTTTGAGAACTTACTATGTAGAATCCCCACACTGGCTAGAACAGTGATTACGTACTTTTTTGTGTGTGATTTTGAACCCTGTGAGTCAGATTTACATAGCATGGGTAAATCTAGGCCAATGTGACGGGCTTGTGCTGTGGTTCTCGCTAGGTTTTTTGACGCGGTGTAACTTTTCACTAGTTGTAACGTAAGTAAATTAAAGTCAGAATTTCCTCTGGTAGTGCTTCTGGATAGTTTTGAAAAAAATAAGTGGGTAGTAGCTATATTCTTATAAACACATATGTAA
>NC_051408.1:5181564-5181995 GCF_015228065.2 Penaeus monodon
CTGACTGAATTTCTCGTGTGAAAATTAATGAATAATCTAGAAAGTAACTTTTTTCTGAGAAAAAGAGTAACGGACAGGATTACATGAGAATTAAGAGGACGAAGAACTAACTTGAAAAAGTAGAAAAAGGACGAGGAAGATTGGCTAAAACCTCACGGAAAGTAGATGGGTAGTACTTCACATTCACGGAGTTGTTAAGAATTGAAATAAAAAGAGAAACGTAAATAGAATTGCAGTGGGTTATTGATCAAAGCTTAGATAATTTAAGAAAGTGCCTTGGTGGGAAATGGATAATTGAGAAAGTTATAAGAATCACTTTAAGAGAATAGTCTAGACGAATTTAAGCGAACTCCTGCAAAACACATATTACAAGGCGAAATTCGCAGATCAGACCAGAAAAGCTTAAAAAATCAGAAGACCTTTGACGAAGT
>NC_051408.1:5182054-5182753 GCF_015228065.2 Penaeus monodon
CTCGTCGAAAGAACTTAGATTAGCGGAAGTTCCGAGATCCAAAACGAAACATCGACGGTGACCTGTCAGCGTAAAAAATCGCGACGGACTTATTTCGAAGTTGCGGCGGCGGGGTTGCCAAATGTCGCCGGCGCTGAAGCAGGTGAGGCGAGAATTTTAGTTTTGGTCTGAAGAAAAAAAAAAAAATATAGACTGAAGTTATACAAATGGAGATGTGATTGGAAATACTGTATATCTGTAGATATATTGGAAATATGAAATGTGAGAATATTATATATACTGTGTAAATGTGAAAAAATCTGTATTCATAATTACGTGATGGAAATATGATGTGTGAAATGTAAGAAAATAACGGAAATATACGAGATTTTGCAGACTGACATGTGTAAATTGCAAAAGAAACATGCTATATGAGATTTAAAACATATGTAAAAATCATCAAATATTATGGAAATGCGAAGCGTAAGATGAAAAGATTCACTAAAAAAAGAAGAAGATATATATGCATGTTTATCAAATCTTTTTTTTTTTTTACAAATCAACCGGCCACGTTATTCTAACTTTCCGTTGATTATATAAAAAAAAAAGAAAAACAGATTAAAACAAAAAACATTAAAAAAATAGAAACATGAATTATAATAAACTGAAAGTAAGACAAATCTCTCTTTGCCAGAACCTCCTTTAAGAAATAAAGAAGTC
>NC_051408.1:5183701-5183883 GCF_015228065.2 Penaeus monodon
CGCCTCTCCCCCTCGGCCGCAATAAACGGGGCTTCCCGAAGTGTCGTCCGGGCGAGGCGTCCGACCCTGAACAGTGACAGATTGTCCCCGAAATATTTTCTTTCTCTGTTTGTTGTTAGAGGCAAAGAGTTCGGGCGAAGTTCGGGGCCATAAACACTCAAACAGGAAAAGCGAGGAAGACC
>NC_051408.1:5184333-5184526 GCF_015228065.2 Penaeus monodon
CCTTAAATAATGTAAAAACTTAATGCCATATTGACTATATTATCAAGAGATTATCAAGCGACCTGGAGGGTGAAATCTCGCTAAATCAGAAATGAATACTTTGCACCATGATATTTTTCCATAGTTTTGCAAACTTTGTCCAAGAATACTGATGCTGAACCAAACTCACACTCAAATTGTTTCGAACTGATTT
>NC_051408.1:5184802-5184961 GCF_015228065.2 Penaeus monodon
CATGTGTGGAATACTTGTTCTGTTTTGTGACGAATTTGTGATTTAATGAAGGTTCTCTCCCTTGTCCTGTAATTTCAGTTGTTGCGGCCGTGTTTATAAAATGACGGAAATTATGACTGACCATATTCTGGATCCATGGATTGGCTGAGCAGGCGTGCA
>NC_051408.1:5185533-5185959 GCF_015228065.2 Penaeus monodon
AACGCTCTGATTTCCTCCACGTCCAAAGTGATCCTTTACTTTTGCTCGAACGTCTTCCTATATTTCTCTCATCCAAGGCACCGTTCCTGCTGCATCCTTCAGTGCCACTGCAACGCCTGCAACGGTGTGGATAACACGCGAAGACCTCTATCCAATGTTACCCAGCTTAGGCCGAGCAACAATCCAATCACAGCAACGGATTTGTCTCCTGCCAAGATACGTCAGCACGAAGCAGACAATTCGTTTTCGTTCTCGGTAACATGTCCAGGACTTGTTACTGGCTCTCGGGGCTTAGGTAACCTATTTATACGTATCTAAGGTGACGTAAAGTTCGCTAAATTTCTTCCCTGATCAGGTATTAGTGTTTTAAGATTGTGAACTTCAAGAGGAAATGTATAAAAAAAATCGCAATGAAGGAAGATTAGA
>NC_051408.1:5186008-5186265 GCF_015228065.2 Penaeus monodon
CGCTTCTGCTCCTAAAGAAAGATGTACAGGGGGTTGGGATTTTTATCAACGAATAAAAAATAACTGACACCAAAAAAATTAACGACAAATCACAGGTCTCATATTTGCAGACGTTGATTCAGACAGCGCCATTACCGATGTAAATGAATCCATACATTTCTGGAAGGACGAACAATATTGAGGAGAAAGGTTGAACGGAACTAGAATATTGACAAACAAGTGTCATGCTACGATTATGAATGTATCTGCGATGCGCT
>NC_051408.1:5186918-5187167 GCF_015228065.2 Penaeus monodon
CAGTCTGGTGATATTGTGTTAATACAAGATGCTAATACAGTTAAAGGAAAGTGGAAAATGGGACAAGTTGTAACAGTAGAAAAAGGAAGAGATGATAAAGTTCGGGATGTGAGTGTTAGGTATAAAGTGCAGAAACCAGGTAAAGAGTACAAAGGTCAGTCTGATACTATTATTAGGAGATCAGTCCACAAGTTAGTTCTATTATTGCCTGTAGAAGAACAATAATTGCGTGGGGGAAGTGTATCATTA
>NC_051408.1:5187478-5187826 GCF_015228065.2 Penaeus monodon
TCCTTTGTAATTTGAGTTAATATTTTGACACATTCTATTTCGTTGAAAATCATATGATTCATATTATTTACTATGCAATTTGATATTGTATGAGGATGTATACTTGATATCAGGATTTAATGTCGATATATTATATATGTAATTTTGTTTTCATTAAAGTTTGCATAAATTTGCACAAACATTTTGATTATTTCAATATCTATTTAATTTTAAAGTTCTTTGGTATGTATTTTGTTTATTGTGATCCAATTTATAAGATTTTGGATAAACATTTATTTATGTCAAATATTATTTCAGGTCGAAATAAATAATTATGACAAGCCAAGTGTTTTTCTGGTGACCCGTGAA
>NC_051408.1:5188082-5188845 GCF_015228065.2 Penaeus monodon
GAGCTAGCCGTCGAGAGCGAGGCGGCGTCGAGCGAGGCCCCAGAAAGCGACCATTTTTGACACTAACCAATATCGGCGTCAGTGGCCAAGGGCTCCTCCGAACGGCACGATGATAGATGGCGCTGAGATTCCTCCCGCCGCCGGACCCTGGCTTTTCCTCCCTTTGCGGCGGGGGAGGGAAATGGGCCGGGAGGAGGGACGGATACAGGGGGGAGTGAGGAAAATGGGTAGGGGAAATGGGCAGGGGGTGGGGGTAAATGGACAAGGGAGGAAATGGGCAGGGGGTAAGTGGCAGGGTGGAGGGAAATGGGCAAGGGGGAAATGGGCAGAGGAGGAGGGGGGGAGGACATGGAAGAGAGACATGTGGGGAGGAAAATAGGCAGGGAAGAGGGACGGAGTGAGGAAAATGGGGGCAGCGAAGGGAAACGGGTAGAGAAGAATGTGGGCAAAGGGAGGAAAAAGGACACCAAAAAATAGGAAAAATAGGAAGGGAGGAAAACAGACAGGGAAATGAGACTGATGCTGGAGCCTAGGAATGAAGGAGAATCTGAGGGAGAGCAGGGTACGGCGCTGGACTGAGGAGGCGTATGGTGATGCGATTGCTCAGGGGCGTCGGGGAGGAAAGCTGCTGCAGATAATGGATAGATATTGGTGGTATAGGAATAGGGAGATAATAGATAAAAGATGGCACAGGCGCGAATAGATTACATGAATAACTAATGAAATGCGTGCAAACACACAGAGGCGTACACACAGACGGGTT
>NC_051408.1:5189047-5189121 GCF_015228065.2 Penaeus monodon
TAACAACTGAACCAAATAAGCGAAATAAATGACCAAAACAAACACAAAAATCAAGCTTAAATCCTTCAAAACGC
>NC_051408.1:5189164-5189414 GCF_015228065.2 Penaeus monodon
TTGACCCAGCATTAATGACTCAACCACCTCTAGGCTTTCACATCCTTTACAAAACTCACTTACAGAGTGAGGTCGTACTAAAATGAGGAGGTAGGGCAAACAGAATTGGGAATTTGATAAAAAAGCGGAGATTAAATGGCAGCGAAGATGTTGAGGCTAGGGGTAGTGCGGCGTATGTAGATGGGACGGTAGAGTGACGGGAGGAAAAAGGGAGTTGAAGGGGAGGGGAGGAGGGGGGGTAGGGGTGAGG
>NC_051408.1:5189708-5189995 GCF_015228065.2 Penaeus monodon
GATATGAAGAAAGAGGAAATAAGCCTCGTGAGAATTTAGGGAAAAAAGAGAGATGACAAGGAGGAGAGAATATAAAAAAGAGGGAAGTCACACAAAAATATGAATTCAATAGAAAGTTGGAGATAGACGGAGAGGGGAAGGAGACGTGGCAGAGATCAAAGGTGGAATAGATGAATGGAAAGAAAAGAAGAAAAATAAGTAAAGTGAAAGAGGAATTGGGAAACGGGAAGTAAACCTGTAAATTCAAGAGAAAAGCGAGGAGAGAGAGAGGAATCAAGACTCCAGAT
>NC_051408.1:5190100-5190391 GCF_015228065.2 Penaeus monodon
CGAGCAAACCAAACGACGTATAAAATAAGAAAACAGAAAAAAAGGTTTTGTCGATATATAAGAAACCCACTTTTTCTCTCCTTTCTGAAACACGAACAACCTTGAAGAACCGGGACACAAGGGTATCAAATGATATGAGTCGAGAACTAGATATTGTTGATATTGAAGGAAAAAAAATATCAGAGTGGAATGTATATGCCTGGTTTATATGCCTTGGCAGTAAGCAAGGTCTCTGTTTTCGTGTTTTATATTTTGGTGTTTATTCTGTTCTTGTTAGTGGATATATCATTT
>NC_051408.1:5190581-5190678 GCF_015228065.2 Penaeus monodon
CCTATTTATCTACTGTACCTATCTCTTCTCTCCCTCATTCTTTCCCCAAATTCCTCTCTTTCTCTTTCTTCCCACGAGTAGTTGTCTGACACTACCA
>NC_051408.1:5190707-5191252 GCF_015228065.2 Penaeus monodon
CCTTAAACGCTCCTTTTAAAGCCTGATCGCTCAACACAAAGACATTCAGTGATAATCACGCTTTCAGTAACACCCTACGCAGAGAGAGACACATCCACAAATCGCAGGAGACATGGAAGCTTTTGTTGAATGCAAGGGACCACATGAACTGCAACATCAAACAGCAATCATCATCTCGTTCTGCGCATCAGCCAATCCCCATCATCTTACTTATTGTCTTCGAAGCTTATTGAAAGTATAAATTTCGTAGGATCGACCGTTGTGGAATCCGATCCTGTGTGCTTCGTTCATTTCATTTATATGAATTCATTCGTCTATTCATTAGGGTTTCTTGAGGGATATTGAACTCATAAATGATCGTTTGATCTTGTATTTGGCGTTTGATCTCTATATTTTGTTTTCTCTCATATCTAAATGCATTTTTTTGTCATGTTATGATTTAATCTTTAAAAATTAATTGTATTCGTATTCTACTGTGTTATTCTTCTTTGTATCCCTAAGCTCCTTTAAACAATCTCTCGTCTCCTACTCAACATTCCACTATA
>NC_051408.1:5191287-5191384 GCF_015228065.2 Penaeus monodon
GAAATTGGCATCATTAAGTCCTGGAAACGAATTTCTTGTATCTGTACTCTCCTTCGTTATTCGTGAATGGTCGGCAAAAAGAGAAAGAGAAAAGTCG
>NC_051408.1:5191712-5191815 GCF_015228065.2 Penaeus monodon
GTGTCTCATCTTCTCTCGACATTTCATTTCATTCCTCACAACTTTCATTGGCAGTTCAAGGGGTATCCTTGTTGGGGTTCGTTTCATATCTATCTGTCTGTCT
>NC_051408.1:5192175-5192466 GCF_015228065.2 Penaeus monodon
TCGAAATGAGATACAACAGCCAAGGTCTTCACAGGAACTTCAATGGCGGACCAAAGGAGGTGCTGGAGAGGAGGAAAAGGAGGGGAAGGGAGGGAGGGAGGGGGAAGGGATGGGGAAGAGAGAGGGAGAGGAAGGGAGGGGGAGGGCGGGGGAAGGGAGGGCAGGGGAAGGGAGGGAGGGAAGGGGGAAGGGAGAAGGGGGGAAGGGATCAGGATGCAAAGGAAGATTGTTTATTGCGAGTAATGCAATGGTTATTCTTCTTACATAAAAAGGTGATTTTTACAGTACACG
>NC_051408.1:5193818-5194033 GCF_015228065.2 Penaeus monodon
AAGGGACTCAATAATGATAAGTAGTACAATATATGCCGTCGACTACTCACGCATTCTAAGATGTTTTAAAGCAGAAATATTTCTTTCAACATTTATTAGGAATAGCCAAAAGGATATGACGATACGATGTAACAACAAAAAAATAAACAACAGTTGAGACAAGAAAATTAGATCAAAACAAAGAATACCAGATAAAACGTCAGATCAAGATACTT
>NC_051408.1:5194585-5194814 GCF_015228065.2 Penaeus monodon
CAGCCATTTAAATACGAATAACTCTTTTTCCAAAGAGACTGAAATAAAAAGCTGATTTACATTATCATCAATTACAAAGCCTTTCAGGCAGTGGACATCAAAAGGTGTTTTCAAGTAATACCTCTTTATAGCAACGAGATCCCGTGGAATTACATAAGATTTATTTTTTCCCGACATATTAATCCGATAATACGTGTGTGATTTCGATCGTGTATTTCATTTTTTCATT
>NC_051408.1:5194877-5195124 GCF_015228065.2 Penaeus monodon
ATTACTTTTTAAATGTATAATGAACACAAGCAGCTCTGGAGTAGCACGGACTAACTGCACTTTTGGTATGAAACTGTAAGTAATCATATTCGGAGAGCTTTGACTAAACTTCCTGAGCTAACTTAATTTCCAAAGTTATATTCCAAAGTTTGTTGACTAATAACAAAAGGAATTCACAAAGAAATTTTTAAAAGTTCGTCATGCAAGAGTATGTAATTTCTCTTTCCCTCTTTCTCTCTCACAAACG
>NC_051408.1:5195180-5196202 GCF_015228065.2 Penaeus monodon
AACAAACAAGCAAACAAGCAAACAAATACACACGTAAAAACAAACAAACACACAAACAAACAAAAAACACACACGCGCACACACACGTGCACATATATCATGTAAGTCAAATCTCCCCATAACAACACGAACGATATGAAAGGTGAAACAAATAAACAAATAAACTGTAGTAATTATATCATATGAAAAACATACGTAAATAAAAATCATAACAAATATGGAAATACACTTAACACCCGGACGACCGACAACCGAACAACCAAAACACCTGGACGACCAACAACCGAAAACCGAACAACCAAACACCCGGACGGCCAAAAACCGAACAACCGAACAACCAAACACCCGGACGACCAGCAACCGAACAACAAACCCGACGACACACGAACACAAGACACACCGACAACAAACCGACACCAACAACCGACAAACAACCCGAACAACCAAACACACCTGGACGACCAACAACCGAACAACCAAACACCTGGACGACCAACAACCGAACAACCAAACACCCGGACGACCAACAACCGAACAACCAAACACCTGGACGACCAACAACCGACAACAACCGAACAACCAAACACCCGGACGACCAACAACCAACAACCGAACAACCAAACACCGGACGACCAACAACCGAACAACCAACACCGACCAACACCGAAACAAACACTGACACCAAACCGAACAACCAAACACCCTGGACGACCAACAACCGAACAACCGAACAACCGAACGACCAACAACCGAACAACCAACACCCGACACCAACACCGAACAACCAACACACCGGACGACACAACAACGAGAAAAACCAAACACCCGGACGACCTACAACCGAACAACCCAATCAAAAGAGTGTCGTTCGAAATCTGATGATGTAGACGTGTTAAATGTCAACTTCTGAATTAATCACGCTGAGTTTCTCTAAGAACCTGAATTCAACTCTAATAAACTCTGGTTTTGCTTCTAGTAACATCATTTCTCCTGTGGAAGATGAGGATAAGCTGCATATAATG
>NC_051408.1:5198572-5198926 GCF_015228065.2 Penaeus monodon
GTCTCGTAATGAACTCGTGTCACACAGCTTCCCCCGATCTCAGCATTGGTATCGGAAATGCTCTCGACTCCAAATGGTAACCGTGGTGATCCGCATAAACCTCTCGGCGCAATGCTTTTAAATCTCTCGTTGTTAAGGTATTCATTTGGTCCACTTGTGTAGTCTGGATTGGCATTCCAACTTCCGAGAGAGGAAAGGCTATGAATAATTTTCTGTCAAAAATGGTTTGTCAATTAATTCTGGATACATGGAAAGAAAAAAGTAATGACAAAATAGTGTCTTTTTAATGATTTTTTTCCTCCGACACTTTTTTAAAAGGATTTTTTAAAGATTGTGTGTTGGGTCTAACAAGCC
>NC_051408.1:5199631-5199699 GCF_015228065.2 Penaeus monodon
TCCTCCTTATTGTTGCTGTCGTAGGATACGTATCCGAACGAATCCATCGGAAATGAACCGGAACATCT
>NC_051408.1:5200036-5200361 GCF_015228065.2 Penaeus monodon
GCCATGGAACGATTCAGGGTGAAACACTATCATCAAAAACTCATACATGGATATTCCACAGAATTCGTTACTGGCCGTTGAGTGAACTTGAAAAAGGATTATGACGCAGATCTCGAGATGGAAACGAGAGACTAATGATTAATTCGGTAACAAATTTTTACTTTTGATTCAAAATTCAGGTTTGGGAAATGCAAAATGTTAGAATTGTAACATCCGTTTTCTTTGCCCTGTTTGTCCATTGCTATTACTATCCCTAAATAACAATAAGCAAAGACCGGGTAAGTATTGCTAAAGCGACGGGTAAAAAAAAAAATTCCAATACTTT
>NC_051408.1:5200422-5200489 GCF_015228065.2 Penaeus monodon
CATCTGCACAGAGAAAGGCTTTATCTTCGGTTGAAAATATTGTCAATCGGATTTCGAAGTTGGGGAA
>NC_051408.1:5200782-5200916 GCF_015228065.2 Penaeus monodon
GTACACAAAAAGGAGAATAGTATGATGAAAATAAGAGAAAATAGATTGCAAAGCAATATCAGCAACTATGAATATTGATAATAGACGGAAAAAAACACATGAAAAAAGTAATAAAAATAGCAAATGGTGTAAGT
>NC_051408.1:5200975-5201155 GCF_015228065.2 Penaeus monodon
GCATTGATAGTGAAGATAGCATACGTGGTTCGTCGATGGTCTGTCGAAACTTAATCCAGATAGATTTTGAGAAACACAAATGAACACAAACGAACACGCTAATCTCGAGGCTGAATTTAAGTGACATTCCTACATATATCTCTCGAGTATAAATGCTTTAATATCAATGCCACGTCCAGT
>NC_051408.1:5201210-5201292 GCF_015228065.2 Penaeus monodon
TTGATATCAATTTCTCTAACCCACAAGAAAAAATGTCAATATCTTAACAGAAGGAAAAAAGAAAAGATAAACAGAAATAAAG
>NC_051408.1:5201344-5201571 GCF_015228065.2 Penaeus monodon
GAAAAAAGGAAAAATAAAAACAGCTGCATCATTGCATTTCCCTATGCAATAACGAGCCCTCAAGTCTTGTTAAATAATTCAAGTAGATTCAAACATTTTAATATCATCTACAGTACAGTATATTTAATCAGCTGCTATTTACAACTTTGAATGTCCTATTTGCCCTCAGTCGCTCTGAATAAACTCATTTCTGATTTCAAGGTTTTAACCATTTTGTAAGTTACGGA
>NC_051408.1:5202841-5203140 GCF_015228065.2 Penaeus monodon
CACCGATCTGCAGTGATGATTTCAGACATCGTCTATTTTATCACTTATATTTTGACTACATTTTCACTTCAGTAAACATGTGTGAGATGACAAAGAAAAGCCACTATCTATTGTGCCACTTCACTGAGTCGGCCCAGGCGATGCCACGACAGTCCGTTTTCTATGAGGGAAAGGGGGAACTTTTAGAAAAGTTTATACGGTATACAAGAAAAGAATTACTTGCATTCGCTGTCAGCAGATATAAATGAAATGAAATGTGAAAGTGGTTTAAAAGAAAGGAATGGAAGAGAATATGCTAA
>NC_051408.1:5206706-5206901 GCF_015228065.2 Penaeus monodon
GAAGTATAACTGGTAAGTTTTATAAGGTACTTCATAAAATGAAAAATGTACCCTAGACGTGATATATTTCTGTCTCAGGCTAAAACACTGCCTTTGTCTTCTCTAATTTAACATAAAGAAAGAGACTTTTTTATATAAAAATTATAATAAATGAGACGCATTCTCCAAGCGTCCTTACCGGAGATGAGGACGCAA
>NC_051408.1:5207394-5207712 GCF_015228065.2 Penaeus monodon
TCTAACACCTTTCATATTTAGATAAGAATCTAGCTCAAAGGGAAGGTTATTTGAACAACCCCCCACTGATTCCGTCCTTTCTTCGGTCACGCGTTTTAAATATCGTGACGGAAAATTACATCTTTTTAATTCCGAAACGCGGCCATTCCCAAGAAAATATAGCGTACATGTCTTCCAGCATTATGTAGTTTCCGATATTGGCTTTTCTAGATATCGGGTGAAATGCGCCCGTTTTTCTTAATAAATGAATCGGAAATTTTAACTTGCCATTCATTCTCGTCTCTTCCCCACGCGCGTTCGTATGTATGCCCACGGGTG
>NC_051408.1:5209377-5209762 GCF_015228065.2 Penaeus monodon
GATATGTAATGGACAAAAAAAACACATGTTAAAGAGACCGTTTAGGTCCGTCACGTAACACGCACAATAAGACTCCCAAGATTTCTACGTTCACCCGAATCGACAGAGACCAAATATTTTAGTTTAAACCTCCGACAACAGCGCCTGCTTGACAACACAACAACACTGCATTGTGGCGAGGAACTTAGCATCCACAAACCGATAATTTAGACATTTCGTATTCTGGTAGATAGTGGGCATCCTTAAAGCACAGTGGCTGGTTGAGAGAGAGATGTTGCATAGATCTGGGTGTTTGGGGGTTCTGTTGAATGGCGTTGCACATATGTAAATATTGAGAGATATACACACAGGTATAGATAGGTACACAAAGACATATATTCATGGT
>NC_051408.1:5210145-5210549 GCF_015228065.2 Penaeus monodon
TAAATAATAAGATTAATCAAACTAAAAAGATAAAAAACACACACATCGCTCTAACTGCAACTTAATGCTAGTAAATCAGACAATCATGCAGTCAGATCTTCGATATCTGCTATACTGAAATAGAAGCTTGATCACCGTGGTAGATGTACGAAACCATTAATGATTAATTTTTTTTTGAAATAAAGTAATAAAATTATATTTATTAGAGGCGATTCAAGACGCAGAATGGCTTTGTTAGATATAGATTCAGTTAATCACTTAACTGCTGCTTCACTGACCGAAATATATCCCAGTTATGGATTTCAAGCGAACACGTGCTTGGAATATTAATAGGCCGTTTCATTTCATCTCATCTATGCATGATGAATTAAGAGCCAAGTTATAATTGATATGGCATTAAGTGT
>NC_051408.1:5210704-5210795 GCF_015228065.2 Penaeus monodon
CAATATAGAAAATACCCGAGGCCACACATAAGGGCCATCGAGTGCCACATCGCCAGATTTATGAAAGGATTCAACACCCTTCTGCTTCGTG
>NC_051408.1:5210834-5210959 GCF_015228065.2 Penaeus monodon
CACGAGGGCCACAGACGCTGTTGCTGTGAGGCGATGCTTTCACCCTCCATCTCATGCTGATGCTGCTGTTGGTAGACTAGGGGAAAGTCATTTTAAAGGTCGAGGTGACTTATTTTTCCCCGTTT
>NC_051408.1:5211321-5211484 GCF_015228065.2 Penaeus monodon
CGCAATTCATTTACTGTCTTTTGTTCTGAATTCGGTAAAAGTGGAATCACGTGATTTTTCTGCGTCTCTTTCTTCTCGTCATCATCATTATTTTCTTATTTCTATTTTCTCACTCTTAGAACATTGTTTCGTTATTGTTACTTACCTATCTACTATCAGGAGA
>NC_051408.1:5211646-5211801 GCF_015228065.2 Penaeus monodon
CGATACTGATCTAATAAACCCCAACGCGATGAGTCTTAATTAGATAACGTTCCGTGTCATTACAAGATTAAGATAAAGATCAAGGTATTAAACGGCCTCTGAACAGCGTTTTTCTCGATCAGGTGATGAGGCAGATGCTCGCGTGGGGGATTTCC
>NC_051408.1:5212667-5213795 GCF_015228065.2 Penaeus monodon
TTTACACAACGAGGCCGAAAAAATAGCTTTACGAAATACTATAAGAATGAAATACAAAAGTTAAAATTACACACCAACGTCGTGGTTTTCATGCCCTAGCACCCGTTTTCTTTGTGCAAGTTGTTCATCGAATCTTTCAATCTGTTCTCTATATCGATAACTGTCCATCATCAAACAAGGAAAGTATTGTTCAGACCTATTCAAAGAATCTGAAGCAGTCTATATTTTAACGTATTTCCTTCAAGAAAGAGAAAAAGTTTATCACTGTTTCGGCTCATTAACTCATTAAATATATATAGTGTTGTATGTATAGCAAAATTCTACCGCTGATCCAATTCGTTTAGTAAAGAAATCCATTAGTTTTGAGTTATTTAGACAGGTCGAGTTCACTGCAGTGTTTTATTTTCATTTAAATGCATTATCTAACATTCTTTCTAAGGATAGTTTTCTTCATATTTAAGCGTATTTTCTTTCAAAAAGCGATCTTATAATTCATGAGAAATGGGAAAAGGGAGGAGGAGGCACACACACACATAAAACTTCTAAAATAGTTAGCTTGTTTATTAAAATATAGACGTAACACATCTGTTGAAACATATCATTAACCTATACACAAGCTGAAATATATCATTAACATATGCACATAACACATCTGCTGAAATATATCCTTTTATTGACAACTTGAGTCCAGAGAAAAAGTATAAATGATTTTTAATTCTTAGTAAATAGCTTTAATCATCTTTGTAATACTCAAAGCTTAATATAAAACCATATATATTATTTCTATAAAAGAGTATTAGTGACAAGCACTAATATCAAGAAAAAAAATAGTTAAAACTGAATAGATAATACGGTCAGTAAGAACGGAAATCCACAAGAGTCCAATTAATCTTTATTTCTTTCTTCACATGATTACAATGATATAATGAAAATTGAATTACATAATAATAACTCAGACACTTTCGTACAAGGATTGGGTTCTTTCAAATCGATTATTTTTGACTGATTTTTTTTGGCATCTACGTAAATAAAATGTCTATTTCATTCTTCAAGCTTACTTAAATTTCACCACGCAAGGCAATGTTATGTTATTTTTTTGCCCATAGTAATTACTACCTGCTTATAATA
>NC_051408.1:5214134-5214251 GCF_015228065.2 Penaeus monodon
TGGTTTGAATAAAAATTGGCTTGTGGGGTTTTTATGGCCCTGGGCATCTAAACTGGGACAGCTTCTTCGAGCAATAAATCAATGTATGATTTATTACAGCGACTGCAACGGTGTCAT
>NC_051408.1:5214380-5214461 GCF_015228065.2 Penaeus monodon
GGAAAGTTAGTAAAGTTTGTACCCGAATTTTCCCAGTAAAAGCAAATTACTCTCTTTCCTGTATATGTATTAGCTATGAGA
>NC_051408.1:5215552-5215691 GCF_015228065.2 Penaeus monodon
TATTTTCTTTTCTTCTTTATGTACCCTTCTCTTATTACTATTCTCTTTCTTCCCCGCGCTCATATTCCCATCATTTTTTTCATCTCCTTTTTTTATTTCTTTTCTTCTCTCTTTAAACTATTATCTACTAAAAATTTTG
>NC_051408.1:5216468-5216746 GCF_015228065.2 Penaeus monodon
CGATCACCAGGAATCATAACTGAGCATCTCTTCCTCAAACCCGGGCAGCGACCGTGTATCAATTAAGCTAATCACTTTCGAATTCCTTCCATTCAAAGCTCCGGGTCTTTAGCAGGTCAGCCAGAAAGTCGTTCATCGCCGTCCGATTGGGAACTCCAGCGCTTGGAAATTCGCGAGACTGAATATTACGTTATGTAGTTCCCGAGGAGAGATTTATTACTGCCAAAGGAGTGTGTTTCTGCGCCATATTGAAGGGTCCCCGATGTAGTGTTTATACA
>NC_051408.1:5217620-5217745 GCF_015228065.2 Penaeus monodon
GATTATTATGGCAAATGAATGATGTAAATATTTAGTTAATGTGCCGATTGATATCTAAAATTGATGAGTTTTGAAAAACGTTTGGCCGTAAGCGGTTTTCGCCTTTTGAAATGTGCAAGTTTCTT
>NC_051408.1:5217771-5218560 GCF_015228065.2 Penaeus monodon
TTATATCATTTGTTTTGTGAACAGCCAAACTAACATGAAATCATATCATACAAGACATAGAAAGCTTAAAATAATGGAAAAAAATAACATTTTGGGAGAATAAGTGAAATGGTGGATTTTCTGCAAAGTGCTTTGTAGTTGGCTGAGAGTCAGGGAGGCAGCGGTTTGTATTTTTCTTTTTTAACCGGTTCCTTGAGAAATTAGGGAATTTCTGTTGTAACGTAAGTCCAGAAAGGTTTATTTTCTGTTTCTCATTAATCTGTAATATTAGTCGAAGATAATCGCCTAACTAATCGTCTGTTTTTATACGCAGGGTCGTCAACCCCCCCCCCCCCCATCCCCGCTGTCTGCCCCCCCCTGAAGGTCTGGCTTGCCACCCCCACCCCACCCCTAGGGCCACAATAATTAACTTATTTTACAGAATTATACCTGTATAGGTGAAGTTATAACTTTAAAATATCCCTAATATAGTGTTTTTCCCCTCATATTTTGTTCGCTTCGCTCGCCTACCCCCACCCCCCACCCCCTGCTTATACGCCTGACAATAGTGTTAAAATATAACCGTGACCTTGTTTACATGTTTACAGTGTTATGCTCGTATTTTCTCAAAATTATTTCTAATTGATATTTTTAATTTATTGCGAATGAGAGAGAGAGAGAAAAAAAATGCTTATTGAAGGTGATTTTCCGATTTTGAGAGATTATGCATCAATGTCAATATTAACTAATTATTTTATACCTTATTTGGCTTTCCAGCTATAGAAATAAATTAGACCAACGGGAACAAAC
>NC_051408.1:5219168-5219253 GCF_015228065.2 Penaeus monodon
TTTGAATAACAACCATTACTTAACGAGGCAAGGCGCGACACACACAGGAAAGAGGAGATCCACTTTATCCACAGACATGAGATGA
>NC_051408.1:5219285-5219808 GCF_015228065.2 Penaeus monodon
AAAAATTCCTAAAGAGTTTTGAAACGTGGCGTCAGACCCGTAGACTTCTGTGACACGCTTTTGATATAGACGCGGTTGAAAAGCCACAACTTTCTATGGGTCACTCAGCTTATGTGTCCTCAGGGAGACAGTGGGTTTTAAAAGATAAGAAAAGTGATGCACATACATCGTCCGTTTACGTACACGTATGTATACCCAAGCAAACGCACACGCATACACACGAAAACAAACACACTGGCTATCAATATGCATGTCTGGTTACATATGTATCTAATAGTAAGTTTACACTTTGCAATCTGAACAAGCATTTTCAAACAGTCCCCAGAGGAAGCTTGTTACAGTTTCGTGACGTCACAGTAGTAAACAAACCAACATGGCCGACATATATGAATGATTGTGATGATATTCTCTTTAATCATTAACTTATTTTGTTGCTAATAGATAATATTATAAACTAGCAAGTTGTGATCATACCTGTGCTGACCAGAAGTATTAATCGCGTGATCATTTTCTAGAAGGTAAG
>NC_051408.1:5219978-5220150 GCF_015228065.2 Penaeus monodon
CTAGAAGGTAAGTGCTAGCTACTTATAAACTGTACTATGGCCATCCCGGGGATAATCGAAGTGATTTTGTATTTTCCTTCGTTATATCTATTTTAATCTCGCACTTTGAACGATCTATCTTTGCTATGAATAGTAGATTTTTAGAAATTGTTGTGCGGAATTCTGTGGATGA
>NC_051408.1:5220177-5220323 GCF_015228065.2 Penaeus monodon
GCATGTCCTTTGTGCTGCATGTGTAAATGATTTTTTGAAATCCATATTACTTTTATCATCAGTTACTGCGAAACCAAGGTGAAGAAAGATTTCATCGTCGATAAAATCACTATCATTAGTATAACAGCGTTTATTCTCTGCGGTCG
>NC_051408.1:5220355-5220502 GCF_015228065.2 Penaeus monodon
ACATAATAGCAAGCTTTGCATTGGGACTGTCTTTGACGAATTGAGAAAGATGAAAGCAAACGGAATTAACCATTACTTGCTTGTGTTTCTAGTCAAAAATGCACCATTATAGTATATATATCTGTATAAATATGCACACAAACAAGT
>NC_051408.1:5220624-5221034 GCF_015228065.2 Penaeus monodon
TATACTAAAACAGATAAATTTACTGGATAAATACGATTTATGTGCAAAATGAGATTTGAGCGGAAAAAAAAATCAAAGCTTTTGGCGGCATTTCGCCTTGGAAAAAAAACATTTCCTTTTTTCTTCTTTTCTCTTTATATTACGATCTCGAAACCTTTTGCGGAGTTTGTATTACTGAATTATGCATATATGGCGTTTATCTTCCTACTTCAATATGATAATCACACACATTTCGGCCGCCAAATGAAATCAGAGTTAAAGATGGAGGAGCTAAGGGAGACGAGCCTAAAAGATAAAACGAACGATAAAAAAATAATAATATGCTCTTTATACTTGGACTAAAAATGGCGTGCACGATAACACAGTGTTATATTTTTGTGTTGCGTTGGTTTTAGATAATTTATCTCCCG
>NC_051408.1:5221076-5221300 GCF_015228065.2 Penaeus monodon
ATAAAGTTTTGCGTTTGTATCCCACCTTCATTATGTAGATGAATGACTGAAACGTTTCTTTTATCTGCCTTTTTTATCTTGGACAAAGAGTGACCATTTCATTTTTATTTCTCTTGAGTGTTCGTGATTTCCATTTCAGATTCAAAATTTTGCCCGGGAATATTAGGCTTAAGGATGTTTTACAAGTTCAGATTCATTCAAGCCATGAAAAAGACCCACAGTTA
>NC_051408.1:5221715-5221995 GCF_015228065.2 Penaeus monodon
GTTTACACAATTATAATGTTTATATCTTAGTGTCTCTAAGATGGCCATTTTCTCTTCCATTTTCCATACTTCCATAGCATCACACATAACGAAAGCAAAAAGAAAAAGAAGAAAAAAAACTTCGCTCCCACATGATCTAACATTAAAATAAATGCCAAGATTAATTACAGTTTTGAAAAAAAAGCTATTCATGACGTAGACTGTCACATAATTATGAATTGTTGAGGTAGGTACGTTTTTTTCACTGAGAGAAGAGAAAGAGAGGGAGTGGAAAAGAAAG
>NC_051408.1:5222448-5222579 GCF_015228065.2 Penaeus monodon
TCATTCTATAACTCATATACATCTATCAAAGAAATAATTATCTCATTTTCCCTTCTCTTCCCTCCTTTCCTTCGTTCAGAATCCTTCATATATTTAATCTCTGACTATTTTTTCTCAATTTACCCCCCCCC
>NC_051408.1:5222735-5222870 GCF_015228065.2 Penaeus monodon
CTTCCCGTTTTGTCTTGTGGTCATTGTAAAACGGTCTCGTATAAACCCTTTGTTTTACTACACAATAGACGTGACAAGACGGTGTCGTATCCTGGCGGGAAACAACACAGTGTGAAACTAGCATATAATTCTTTA
>NC_051408.1:5222915-5223254 GCF_015228065.2 Penaeus monodon
TTTTCTGCGTCTCTTGAAATGAATGCGACTCTCGGACAGTTTCACGGTTTTATGGAGTGACTCATTATTCTATTTCTGTTCCGTACGTGATTAATTAATGAGTTAATTATTCACTCACGGCAGTGTGAGTTGACGAGTTGGAAGTCAGTAATGCAAAGGTTTTATTATTTTTTTATATTCATGCTTTATTTTCCTTTTATCTACTGCATACCATTAGTTAACATCTAGGTGGTTTGGATCACTTCATCTATCAAAGACTTTCCTTGATTCCCATCGGAATGTAATTTTCTTGATTAGAGAGATTGAAAGAGAGAAAGAAAACGGGCGATAATGTTTGTA
>NC_051408.1:5223304-5223829 GCF_015228065.2 Penaeus monodon
GTGTCAGAATATTATCAGTGACCCAGTAAACGTTCACAGAAAATGATCCGTGACTCATGATGAATCAGAGAAAAGGCTCGTTCAGGTTTCGTTAACGGGTTCGAAGTTTGCCAAAAGAGGTTCTGGTCATCCTCTCGGTGACTCACATCGGCAAATGAAAAAAAAAAAAATCTCTCCCATTTTCTAGACAAAACACAGGGTTGGGAGAGAAAGGAATCCAATATTTCAAATATCTTCTCGCACGGCCATCCTAATTTGATAAGAAGAGAGGGTCTGAAGAGAGGAATGTCCCAAATATCAGATCAAAGGAATAGTCTGATGGTCATGGCCAGTGAAGAAAGGGAAGGTTATGTAATATTTTGGCATACAAGCGCTCATTCTTCGTTGCAGAATTCCTTCGTATGCAATCAATTCTTTATACGTTTTCTTATTATATAACAGATGAAAGATCTATATCAACTCGCGGGTTTTGGATAAGTTCAAGGTTAAGGATAAATATTAGTAGTACATCATGAACCACTGCGA
>NC_051408.1:5223847-5224526 GCF_015228065.2 Penaeus monodon
AGGAACTCATGTAATAAACTTACTGTAATTCACGGCTTGCAAAATCGTTAAAAATCATGATTCCCAAACCCAAGCTAGGAATTTGATTATGATCAATGGCAAATATGCAGTGCGCAGTATTTTACATCATTATACCTCTGAGCATTTAATTCTTGATTCTCTGCCAAAGCTCTACATCGGTCTGAATAGATAACAAAATCGATCGAAGATAAAAAACAGTTACATATTATTCAGTCGATGGTTCGGTTTAGCAAAAGTCTATTTATATCTCCTTCCTTCCTAAACCAAAGGCACTCGCGAAACACGCACAATCGAGGCTCAAGACCCAAGGGAGAACAGAGGACGGTGAGAAATATTATTCTGGTCAGACTTGTTATCAGCAAGATAGTTCTATTGGATACACACGGGGGAGGAAACAAGCATGTGAAGGAAGTCTTTAACATCATTGTGCTTGTACTTCGTCTGCCTTTTCGTACGTAACGGGTGATGTCGCATTCCAAAAGCACGTGACATGTGGCTGCAGACTTATCACTTTCCATAAGCATGTTATGAAACTCCGGACTTGATATGCTTTACGTCTGACATTACATTTCTAAACTATATTCCAGTGACTACAGTGTTTCACGTTCTTATTGATATAGAACTGGATGATAGTTCGCAACATAAACATTAAAGACTG
>NC_051408.1:5224886-5225007 GCF_015228065.2 Penaeus monodon
TCGTCCATCCATTTGCATGTTCCTTTTTAATCATCGCATGAGTGTATGGCATGTACACACTGTATTCAAGTAGTCAGGCCATCATTTTCTGCACATCTGTTATTTCATACAACTATCTTGG
>NC_051408.1:5225281-5225799 GCF_015228065.2 Penaeus monodon
AAACGAAATGGGACAGAAGAAGAAAAAGAGTGAAAGGGGGAGAGATGATGGAAAGAGTGGAAGGAAAAGGAAGGGAAAGGAAAAGAGAGATTCAGGAGAGGACGAGGAAGGGGGAAAGGAAAGGGGGAAAAGAGAGGAGAAGTGATCCCTCCGTGATCCCAACATCTCTTTTACGTTGGAAGACTGTAGTATGATAATGATAATCGACAAAAGTCAAACATTTGATAAAGTAGGTCTATTGCTTACCGAACCACTATTTAGTCATAGGCAATTGCATGTTGCTTTCTAAAAAGTGCAGAGAGTCAGATGTAAAATTTTGCACACCCATATGCAAAGGTTGAATGAAACTGTGACCATAAACATCGCCTATAGATTGTTATTGCATATTTCGTATCATTTCATGCATAGGCAAATAAAAGGATTTAGAGGTAATAAAACTGGAAGTCAGGTTTCGTTACTGAAATAGTTCTTAATTTTTCCGTAGAATTTTCATGGGTCCCGCTACGGAATATATAATC
>NC_051408.1:5225829-5226147 GCF_015228065.2 Penaeus monodon
GCTGTATCCACAACACATGTGTGTTTGCGTGTGTGTGCATCGGTACATGTTAAATGATTTAAGAAATTCGACATTCCTTTTAGATGTTCTGCAGAAATATTTGTTAAATTGTAACAGAGTGTTATTACTCTGGATTTCATATCTGATAACGAGTATTGCTAACTTTTAAGCTATAAATACTCTCCTCTAATGAAACTGAAATTAGAATGCAGGGACGTTAGCGTGTTGAGCGAATCACATTTTCTCTTGGGAAAAATGCACTTACCCTTTTTTTTTTGCTCCATGGAATTTCTTCATTGCTACTTCACTGCTGCCTTC
>NC_051408.1:5227700-5228646 GCF_015228065.2 Penaeus monodon
TGCGTCCATTACAGCGAATTTCAAAATCAAACTGAAAGCGCTGGCATTTACCAGATGACTTGCCAAAGATGCCGTCGGTGAGCGTGTCGGTGCGTCGCTGCCGACCACCGGGCGTCCAGCTCTCACTCTCCCTTCCTCTTCGTCGGCGGTGAGTTTGCCTCAGCAACTGAGGTCGTCCTCAGCCTCGTTGGACAGGACCTCCCTTCTTGCCGGCATCCCCTGCGTCGTGGCGTTCAGGTGAAGACCGAGACCGTTCCTGACCCTGACAGGCGGGGCCTTCGCGTGGAGCGGAGTCACCCTCCCGACGATCTTTTCGTTGAATTTGTTGAGGTCAAACTGCTTGAAATGCTGGAAATTTTTCTCCCCCTCGAAGACAGAAACGCCCAAGTCGATGATCGTGGCTCGCACTCCCTGCTCGTCGACGGCGACGCACACGTTCTCCTGATGGAGGTCGCCGTGCGCCACGCCGCCCGCGTGCATGCGCTCGAGGGCGGCGCGCACCTACGCGAACACTAGCCCCAGCAGCTCGTGAGAGAGGAGCCTCCTGCCGACGCTCTCGGCGAGCGTGGCGCCGGCGTAGCGGCTCAGGACCATGTGCCGTTCGCCCTCGAGCACGACGGCCTCCACGTGCTGCAGCCCCTCGACGCCCCGGAGCCTGCTCAGGGCCCGCGCCTCCCGCACAAAGGACTCTTCCTCCTGGGAGTCCATCAGCTTCACCACGAGCCTCTGGCGGCCGTGCGAGAGCAGCCACGCCTCCCCGAAGGCGCCAGAGCCTATGAGCGTTTTATTCCAGGCGTTTGTGTAGTCCAGGAAGTCGGCCTCCGTCCACACGGGCACCCGGCGCGCCTGCAGGTCCTTCCGCAGGGAATCCATCGCGTTCGCGTCCTACGGGAATCTGGCTCTCTCGCCCGCGCTCTGCGGGTATCTGCCTTTCCGTAAAGAGGTC
>NC_051408.1:5229335-5229540 GCF_015228065.2 Penaeus monodon
GATATTTTCCGAGAATTGATTCTGTTTCTAAAATATATTTATATTTTTTCTTTTTTTTGTAATGGGATGGGTTTCTAAGTTTGACATGAATGGATTATAAATATTATAAACATTTTAGTCATATATGAAAATACAGAAAAAAATTGCTCTTACATTTTTATGTTCTAATTGTGTGTGGCAAGCAAATATTTTTATACATTGTCTG
>NC_051408.1:5229823-5229979 GCF_015228065.2 Penaeus monodon
TTAGCACACACAAACAGTCACAAACAACCTACCGTTAATCCACCGCCAAACACACATATACTTTATTCAACTCGATGTACACATGTGCGCTTGTGGGTGTGGCCATGTGTATCCCTTTTGTTAAAAATGATAAAACCGAAAACAATTTTTTTCATT
>NC_051408.1:5230308-5230747 GCF_015228065.2 Penaeus monodon
CCTTTTTTTTTTCTTTTCCTTCTCTCTTTTTTGAACAGTTTGCCGCACATCTGCCCGACCGGAGCGGGACAGCGGAAACAGAGCGATTGAACCAGCGAGAGGCCGCGTTTTTCGTCTCGTTTTTCCGATAAAGGGGAAAACATAGAGCGACTTTTGCCTTAAAAAAAAAATAAAAATAAAAGGGGTGGTTATGTTTAAGAGAAAAATCAGAAGCTTATGTATATTATGTGTGTTTATATTCATGAAATAACAATATTGAGAAATGTTAAAGGCTTTTATATCATATGTGTTTATTTTTTTTTAATGATAATAATGTGTTTATTTTTTTAAATGATAAGAATGTGTTTATGTTTTTTTAAATGATAAGAATGTGTTTATTTTTTTTAATGATAAGAATGTGTTTATTTTTTTAATGATAAGAATGTGTTTATTTTTTTAT
>NC_051408.1:5230818-5231038 GCF_015228065.2 Penaeus monodon
GCATTTATTGTTGATTATTGTCTTTTTTTACATCACCATCTCTTTCTTTTAAACATAAACACATTCTTATCATTTAAAAAAATAAACACATTCTTATCATTAAAAAAATAAACACATTCTTATCATTTAAAAAAATAAACACATTCTTATCATTTAAAAAATAAACACATTCTTATCATTTAAAAAAATAAACACATTCTTATCATTTTAAAAAATAAAC
>NC_051408.1:5231327-5231664 GCF_015228065.2 Penaeus monodon
CTCACTAATTTATTTACAAGCCTAATGACCTCTTTTCCGTCTGTCTATATTTCTATCTCATTTGCATGAGAAAATACCGAGGAAACGGACTAATAATTTTTCTAAGCAGTTTCAATATCTCCTCTATTTGCACGTGTGTTCGACCAAAAAAATTTCCCATCTGCCTCGTAAAATAGACAAAATAATTTCCTTCGCTTTCAATTTCCTAATGCTTTGAATCTAAATTTACGTCTATAGTGGCTGATCTTCACCGTCTTCCGAACACAAATCATGGTGACGAAGACGAAGACGGAGTCAGCGAATCTTCTCAGGTATGGGTGAAATTCTAGCATGGTGG
>NC_051408.1:5231831-5231932 GCF_015228065.2 Penaeus monodon
ATAGCATGGTGGTAGAGACCTCTTTTGCTTGCTGAATAAATGGTTGGTTTTCATGTTTATTTGTGGATTATACATGTGCTTTAGTAAGCACGTACGTAAGT
>NC_051408.1:5232244-5232613 GCF_015228065.2 Penaeus monodon
AGTGCAGGCGCGTTTGTGCTTGATGGCCATGAACTGCACGAAATTGTTTTGCTATTGCTCCTGTCGATACAACAATAGCCTGTGTGCTTGCTGATTGATGTGAGGGAACTGCTGTGAGGTGGAGAAATATTGATTCCTTTTAACTGTATTAATGTTGGTTTTGTTAATTCTTTTGTTTGGGAGCTGTTTCTGTCTTTGATTTTTTTTTGTTAAATGAATATAAATATATTTGTTCTATCCAGGGTGATATTTACTGGAAACTTAGTGAAAAAGAATAGTCTGTATAGTTTTCTGGGTGTACGTGTATCATTTTTTGTATTTATTTTTTTCTGCTGTTCATAATAAGAGATAAAATGAAAGTGAAAATAA
>NC_051408.1:5234147-5234738 GCF_015228065.2 Penaeus monodon
AGCAAGATCAACAATAATCACGTACTGAAATAACAATTCCAACATAGTAAAACAAAGGCACAATTAATGTTCATGTTTGATAACAAAAAGTCTTTAAAGGTTCAGTTTGCAACATTAACCTCTCTCCGTGGCTTTTTTGTGTCACTCAGCCATCAAATGTCATTTTTCTTTTTTATATGTGTTCAAAGATTTCATGCTCTCAACAAAATGTCAGCTTCCATTTAAATATAAATTCATAAAATTATAATAATTTTGATTAAAAAAAAAGTTTTACCATCCGTTTCCCTCATCATTTCATCCCCTATGTAAAAAAAAATCGCACACATGCATATATATTTTCCTTTCAAAGTTCAATATTGTAATGTCTTTTTTTATGAATAAGATTTTTTAAAAATTGTATTCCCCGTCATACAAACACACGTATGCATATATCAACAATGGTAATAAAATAAACGTGGCAGAATTTTCACATAGTATAACTGCGTAAGCGAATTCATATAACAGCAACGTATATCTTTCTGGTGATAATACTAAAGATTTTTAGCGCTAGGAATCTTTTCGTTCAGGCACGTTCAGTGCGGAAAACAATAG
>NC_051408.1:5235329-5235396 GCF_015228065.2 Penaeus monodon
AGTTATCATTATTATTATTTTAGTTACATTATTCATTACTTTTACTTTAGTTAAATTAGTTTGTAAT
>NC_051408.1:5235442-5235771 GCF_015228065.2 Penaeus monodon
TTACAATTATCCTGATTAGATTGGGTTATCATATTAGTTAGATTGCATTTGCGCACTGTGGGACTTTCTACCATTAGATCATAATTTTTATTATTTCATTATTTTCATTGTTTTTGGTTAGAATTAAATACGTCGCGTTGCCTCAGGTAGAAACAAACGAAGCTCTGTAATCACCATCGCATGAAATTACCGAAATGAGATAAAAAGCTTTCGTAAAATTCTTTTAAAAAATTGCGGAAAAATTAGTAGCAGAGACGCGCGACGATTCGTGCGTTCCGGGATACACTTTCTGCGAGACGTAGATTTCTTCGTATTTTCACATTTCTGCC
>NC_051408.1:5237954-5238029 GCF_015228065.2 Penaeus monodon
TGACAACGAATATTCTTCCACGCATACTTTTAATCATTATTTATTTTTTTAACATAAACATATCGCAAATATTTT
>NC_051408.1:5238616-5238730 GCF_015228065.2 Penaeus monodon
AGGTTTGAATAAAAATGGCGGGGGTTTTTTTATGGCCCTGGCACCTAAACTGGGACAGCTTCTTCGAGCAATAAATTAATGTATGATTTATTACAGCGACTGCAACAGTGTCAT
>NC_051408.1:5238868-5239348 GCF_015228065.2 Penaeus monodon
GTACCCCAATTTTTCCCAGTAAAAGCAAATTACCTCTTTTTGTATATTTTTGCCCTCCAGACTGTATTAGCTGTGAGATCCCTCTCCGTCCCCCCCCCCAAACCCCCCTCCCTTTTCTCTTTTCCTCTGCCAAAGAGCTAGACATTTAAGACTATCAAACTGTCTGTCTCTATTTAACTATCCTTTTCTCTCTTCCCCCATTTTTTCTCCTCTCTCTCCTCTCTCTCTCTATTCTCCCCTCTCTCTCTCTCTTCCTATCTATTATTAGCTTCAATTACTATTATTTTTTTCAACCTCTCTTTTCCCCTTCTTTTTCAAGTTTATCTATATCTCTATTATTTTCTCTTCTCTCCCCTCCTCCCTCTCTCTCTCTCTTTTCTTCTCTCTTCTTCCTTTTCCCCTTCCTCCCCCCCCCCTCTCTCCTTTCTCTCCTTTTATCTTGTCGTCGTCGTCTGTTTGTCTGTCTGTTTTTCTATCGTT
>NC_051408.1:5239428-5239807 GCF_015228065.2 Penaeus monodon
CCGAAGAGTTAGACATTCGAAATAACATTAGATAGATTATGGTATAACAATAGCCAGGATGTAGTATGAATTAATTAATTTAAAAGGTAAAGAATATGGGTTGTTACGTGATTTTAAACCCTTTCTCTAAGAGATTTAATAGAAGGGACAGATAGCGAGAAACTATTTACAGAAAGGTAAGTTAAGGAAAATAAATTAAATATGCGAAAATTGATCGAAGTTTCTCGTCGAACCTGACTTACGAAGTTTGATACGGATTCGGGTAAATTATATTAAGCCCAGGTCCTGAAATAGCTTTCATGTAAATGAACAGAAGGATTTTTTTTTCTTTCACTCTCTCTGTTAAATCTTGCTATGCTTTTTTCAAAATATACGAATA
>NC_051408.1:5240096-5240184 GCF_015228065.2 Penaeus monodon
GATTATTATGGCAAATGAATGATGTAAATATTTAGTTAATGTGCCAATTAATATCTAAAATTGATGAGTTTTGAAAAACGTTTGGCCG
>NC_051408.1:5241319-5241590 GCF_015228065.2 Penaeus monodon
CAGGAATCATAACTGAGCATCTCTTCCTCAAACCCGGGCAGCCACCGTGTATCAATTAAGCTAATCACTTTCGAATTCCTTCCATTCGAAGCTCCGGGTCTTTAGCAGGTCAGCCAGAAAGTCGTTCATCGCCGTCCGATTGGGAACTCCAGCGCTTGGAAATTCGCGAGACTGAATATTACGTTATGTAGTTCCCGGCGAGAGATTTATTACTGCCAAAGGAGTGTGTTTCTGCGCCATATTGAAGGGTCCCGGATGTAGTGTTTATACA
>NC_051408.1:5242528-5242654 GCF_015228065.2 Penaeus monodon
GATTATTATGGCAAATGAATGATGTAAATATTTAGTTAATGTGCCGATTGATATCTAAAATGATGAGTTTTGAAAAACGTTTGGCCGTAAGCGGTTTTTTCGCCTTTTGAAATGTGCAAGTTTCTT
>NC_051408.1:5242784-5243271 GCF_015228065.2 Penaeus monodon
CATTTTGTTTTGTGAACAGCCAAACTAACATGAAATCATATCAGACAAGACAGAGAAAGCTTAAAATAATGGAAAAAAAAAACATTTTGGGAGAATAAGTGAAATGGTGGATTTTCTGCAAAGTGCTTTGTAGTTGGCTGAGAGTCAGGGAGGCAGCGGTTTGTATTTTTCTTTTTTAACCGGTTCCTTGAGAAATTAAGGAATTTCTGTTGTAACATAAGTCCAGAAAGGTTTGTATTCTGCTTCTCATTAATCTGTATTATTAGTCGAAGATAATCGCCTAACTAATCGTCTGTTTTTATACGCAGGGTCGTCAACCCCCCCCCCCCCCATCCCCGCTGTCTGCCCCCCCCTGAAGGTCTGGCTTGCCACCCCCACCCCACCCCTAGGGCCACAATAATTAACTTATTTTACAGAATTATACCTATACAGGTATAATTCTGTAAAATAAGTTATAACTTTAAAATATCCCTAATATAGTGTTTTT
>NC_051408.1:5243661-5243745 GCF_015228065.2 Penaeus monodon
TTTGAATAACAACCATTACTTAACGAGGCAAGGCGCGACACACACAGGAAAGAGGAGATCCACTTTATCCCCAGAATGAGATGA
>NC_051408.1:5243777-5244312 GCF_015228065.2 Penaeus monodon
AAAAATCCTAAAGAGTTTTGAAACGTGGCGTCAGACCCGTAGACTTCTGTGGCACGCTTTTGATATAGACGCGGTTGAAAAGCCACAACTTTCTATGGGTCACTCAGCTTATGTGTCCTCAGGGAGACAGTGGGTTTTAAAAGATAAGAAAAGTGATGCTCTAGGTGTATGCACATACATCGTCCGTTTACGTACACGTACGTATACCCAAGCAAACGCACACGCATACACACGAAAACAAACACACTGGCTATCAATATGCATGTCTGGTTACATATGTATCTAATAGTAAGTTTACACTTTGCAATCTGAACAAGCATTTTCAAACAGTCCCCAGAGAAAGCTTGTTACAGTTTCGTGACGTCACAGTAGTAAACAAACCAACATGGCCGACATATATGAATGATTGTGATGATATTCTCTTTAATCATTAACTTATTTTGTTGCTAATAGATAATATTATAAACTAGCAAGTTGTGATCATACCTGTGCTGACCAGAAGTATTAATCGCGTGATCATTTTCTAGAAGGTAAG
>NC_051408.1:5244482-5244654 GCF_015228065.2 Penaeus monodon
CTAGAAGGTAAGTACTAGCTACTTATAAACTGTACTATGGCCATCCCGGGGATAATCGAAGTGATTTTGTATTTACCTTCGTTATATCCATTTTAATCTCGCACTTTGAACGATCTATCTTTGCTATGAATAGTAGATTTTTAGAAATTGTTGTGCTGAATTCTGTGGATGA
>NC_051408.1:5244682-5244828 GCF_015228065.2 Penaeus monodon
GCATGTCCTTTGTGCTGCATGTGTAAATGATTTTTTGAAATCCATATTACTTTTATCATCAGTTACTGCGAAACCAAGGTGAAGAAAGATTTCATCGTCGATAAAATCACTATCATTAGTATAACAGCGTTTATTCTCTGCGGTCG
>NC_051408.1:5244869-5244967 GCF_015228065.2 Penaeus monodon
ACATAATAGCAAGCTTTGCATTGGGACTGTCTTTGACGAATTCGGCATGACGAAGTAAATGGAATTAACCATTGCTTGCTTGGTAAAAAATGCACCAT
>NC_051408.1:5245200-5245609 GCF_015228065.2 Penaeus monodon
TATACTAAAACAGATAAATTTACTGGATAAATACGATTTATGTGCAAAATGAGATTTGAGCGAAAAAAAAAACAAAGCTTTTGGCGGCATTTCGCCTTGGAAAAAAAAATTCCTTTTTTTCTTCTTTTCTCTTTATATTACGATCTCGAAACCTTTTGCGGAGTTTGTATTACTGAATTATGCATATCTGGCGTTTATCTTCCTACTTCAATATGATAATCACACACATTTCGGCCGCCAAATGAAATAAGAGTTAAAGATGGAGGAGCTAAGGGAGACGAGCCTAAAAGATAAAACGAACGATAAAAAAATAATAATATGCTCTTTATACTTGGGTTAAAAATGGCGTGCACGATAACACAGTGTTATATTTTTGTGTTGCGTTGGTTTTAGATAATTTATCTCCCGG
>NC_051408.1:5245650-5245874 GCF_015228065.2 Penaeus monodon
ATAAAGTTTTGCGTTTGTATCCCACCTTCATTATGTAGATGAATGACTGAAACGTTTCTTTTATCTGCCTTTTTTATCTTGGACAAAGAGTGACCATTTCATTTTTATTTCTCTTGAGTGTTCGTGATTTCCATTTCAGATTCAAAATTTTGCCCGGGAATATTAGGCTTAAGGATGTTTTACAAGTTCAGATTCATTCAAGCCATGAAAAAGACCCACAGTTA
>NC_051408.1:5246294-5246391 GCF_015228065.2 Penaeus monodon
CTTAAACAAATGATCTTAATGTATTACTGACGTGCGTGGCTGTTTTAATCCACATTTTAAATTACTTTTTCTCGGATATTCATATTTTCTCCACTTT
>NC_051408.1:5246859-5247038 GCF_015228065.2 Penaeus monodon
CCCCCTCTCTCCCTTCTTTTCTCCCAATCCTCTTTCTCACCCTCTCCCTCCTTCCCGTTTTGTCTTGTGGTCATTGTAAAACGGTCTCGTATAAACCCTTTGTTTTACTACACAATAGACGTGACAAGACGGTGTTGTATCCTGGCGGGAAACAACACAGTGTGAAACTAGCATATAAT
>NC_051408.1:5247093-5247433 GCF_015228065.2 Penaeus monodon
CTGCGTCTCTTGAAATGAATGCGACTCTCGGACAGTTTCACGGTTTTATGGAGTGACTCATTATTCTATTTCTGTTCCGTACGTGATTAATTAATGAGTTAATTATTCACTCACGGCAGTGTGAGTTGACGAGTTGGAAGTCAGTAATGCAAAGGTTTTATTATTTTTTTATATTCATGCTTTATTTTCATTTTATCTACTGCATACCATTAGTTAACATCTAGGTGTGTTTTGGATCACTTCATCTATCAAAGACTTTCCTTTGATTTCCCATCGGAATGTAATTTTCTTGATTAGAGAGATTGAAAGAGAGAAAGAAAACGGGCGATAATGTTTTGTA
>NC_051408.1:5247483-5248708 GCF_015228065.2 Penaeus monodon
GTGTCAGAATATTATCAGTGACCCAGTAAACGTTCACAGAAAATGATCCGTGACTCATGATGAATCAGAGAAAAGGCTCGTTCAGGTTTCGTTAACGGGTTCGAAGTTTGCCAAAAGAGGTTCTGGTCATCCTCTCGGTGACTCACATCGGCAAATGAAAAAAAAAAAAAAATCTCTCCCATTTTCTAGACAAAACACAGGGTTGGGAGAGAAAGGAATCCAATATTTCAAATATCTTCTCGCACGGCCATCCTAATTTGATAAGAAGAGAGGGTCTGAAGAGAGGAATGTCCCAAATATCAGATCAAAGGAATAGTCTGATGGTCATGGCCAGTGAAGAAAGGGAAGGTTATGTAATATTTGGGCATACAAGCGCTCATTCTTCGTTGCAGAATTCCTTCGTATGCAATCAATTCTTTATACGTTTTCTTATTATACAACAGATGAAAGATCTATATCAACTCGCGGGTTTTGGATAAGTTCAAGGTTAAGGATAAATATTAGTAGTACATCATGAACCACTGCGTTTTTTTGTTTTTTTTAGGAACTCATGTAATAAACTTACTGTAATTCACGGCTTGCAAAATCGTTAAAAATCATGATTCCCAAACCCAAGCTAGGAATTTGAAATTGATCAATGGCAATTATGCAGTGCGCAGTATTATACATCATTATACCTCTGAGCATTTAATTCTTGATTCTCTGGCAAAGCTCTACATCGGTCTGAATAGATAACAAAATCGATCGAAGATAAAAAAGTTACACATTATTCAGTCGATGGCTCGGTTTAGCAAAAGTCTATTTATATCTCCTTCCTAACCACAACAAACCAAAGGCACTCGTGAAACGCACAATCGAGGCTCAAGACCCAAGGGAGAACAGAGGACGGTGAGAAATATTATTCTGGTCAGACTTGTTATCAGCAAGATAGTTCTATTAGATACACACGGGGGAGGAAACAAGCATGTGAAGGAAGTCTTTAACATCATTGTGCTTGTACTTCGTCTGTCTTTTCGTACGTAACGGGTGATGTCGCATTCCAAAAGCACGTGACATGTGGCTGCAGACTTATCACTTTCCATAAGCATGTTATGAAACTCCGGACTTGATATGCTTTACGTCTGACATTACATTTCAAACTATATTCCATGTGACTACAGTGTTCACGTTCCTTTATTCTGATATAGAACTGGATGATAGTTCGCAACATAAACATCAAAGACTG
>NC_051408.1:5249157-5250046 GCF_015228065.2 Penaeus monodon
TCCTTTTTAATCATCGCATGAGTGTATGGCATGTACACACTGTATTCAAGTAGTCAGGCCATCATTTTCTGCACATCTGTTATTTCAAACAACTATCTTGGGGGGGGGGGGTAGGAGGGGAGAGGGGGGGAAAGGGGGAAGGGGGGAAGAGAGCTGAAAGAGGAAAGATGGGTTTAAAGATGAAAGGGAGATGGAAGAGGGGAGGAAAGGGGATTAAGGGAGCAAAGGAGATGGGAGGGGAGAATAAAAGAGGAGTAGGAAGAAGGTGGAAAGGGGTGAATATAAGGAAGAATTAGAAGTGAAAGGGAGAGACAGAGGGGGAAAGGGAAAAGGAGAGAGGGAAAGGGAGAGAACGAGGGAGAGGGAGAGGGAAACGAAATGGGACAGAAGAAGAAAAAGAGTGAAAGGGGGAGAGATGATGGAAAGAGTGGAAGGAAAAGGAAGGGAAAGGAAAAGAGAGATTCAGGAGAGGACGAGGAAGGGGGAAAGGAAAGGGGGAAAAGAGAGGAGAAGTGATCCCTCTGTGATCCCAACATCTCTTTTACTTTGGAAGACTGTAGTATGATAATGATAATCGACAAAAGTCAAACATTTGATAAAGTAGGTCTATTGCCTCCCGAACCACTATTTACTCATAGGCAATTGCATGTTGCTTTCTAAAAAGTGCAGAGAGTCAGATGTAAAATTTTCCACACCCATATGCAAAGGTTGAATGAAACTGTGCCAATAAACATCGCCTATAGATTGTTATTGTATATTTCGTATCATTTCATGCATAGGCAAATAAAAGGATTTAGAGGTAATAAAACTGGAAATGAAGTTTCGTTACTGAAATAGTTCTTAATTTTTCCGTAGATTTTTCATGGGTCCCGCTACGGAATATATAATC
>NC_051408.1:5250076-5250406 GCF_015228065.2 Penaeus monodon
GCTGTATCCACAACACGTGTGTTTGCGTGTGTGTACATCGGTACATGTTAAATGATTTAAGAAATTCGACATTCCTTTTAAATGTTCTGCAGAAATATTTGTTAAATTGTAACAGAGTGTTATTACTCTGGATTTCATATCTGATAACGAGTATTGCAAACTTTTAAGGTATAAATACTCTCCTCTAATGAAACTGGAATTAGAATGCAGGGACGTTAGCGTGTTGAGCGAATCACATTTTCTCTTGGGAAAATGCACTTACCCATTTTTTTTTTTGCTCCATGGAATTTCTTCATTGCTACTTCACTGCTGCCTTCTTCTCTTTCTCTC
>NC_051408.1:5251904-5252825 GCF_015228065.2 Penaeus monodon
TGCGTCCATTACAGCGAATTTCAAAATCAAACTGGAAGCGCTGGCATTTACCAGATGACTTGCCAAAGATGCCGTCGGTGAGCGTGTCGGTGCGTCGCTGCCGACCACCGGGCGTCCAGCTCTCACTCTCCCTTCCTCTTCGTCGGCGGTGAGTTTGCCTCAGCAACTGAGGTCGTCCTCAGCCTCGTTGGACAGGACCTCCCTTCTTGCCGGCATCCCCTGCGTCGTGGCGTTCAGGTGAAGGCCGAGACCGTTCCTGGCCCTGACAGGCGGGGCCTTCGCGTGGAGCGGAGTCACCCTCCCGACGATCTTTTCGTTGAATTTGTTGAGGTCAAACTGCTTGAAATGCTGGAAATTTTTCTCCCCCTCGAAGACAGAAACGCCCAAGTCGATGATCGTGGCTCGCACTCCCTGCTCGTCGACGGCGACGCACACGTTCTCCTGATGGAGGTCGCCGTGCGCCACGCCGCCCGCGTGCATGCGCTCGAGGGCGGCGCGCACCTACGCGAACACTAGCCCCAGCAGCTCTTGAGAGAGGAGCCTCCTGCCGACGCACTCGGCGAGCGTGGCGCCGGCGTAGCGGCTCAGGACCATGTGCCGTTCGCCCTCGAGCACGACGGCCTCCACGTGCTGCAGCCCCTCGACGCCCCGGAGCCTGCTCAGGGCCCGCGCCTCCCGCACAAAGGACTTTTCCTCCTGGGAGTCCATCAGCTTCACCACGAGCCTCTGGCGGCCGTGCGAGAGCAGCCACGCCTCCCCGAAGGCGCCGGAGCCTATGAGCGTTTTGTTCCAGGCGTTTGTGTAGTCCAGGAAGTCGGCCTCCGTCCACACGGGCACCCGGCGCGCCTGCAGGTCCTTCCGCAGGGAATCCATCGCGTTCGCGTCCTACGGGAATCTGGCTCCCTCGCCCGCGCTCTGCGG
>NC_051408.1:5253994-5254545 GCF_015228065.2 Penaeus monodon
TCCGTAACTTACAAAATGGTTAAAACCTTGAAATCAGAAATGAGTTTATTCAGAGCGACTGAGGGCAAATAGGACATTCAAAGTTGTAAATAGCAGCTGATGAAATATACTGTACTGTAGATGATATTAAAATGTTTGAATCTACTTGAATTATTTAACAAGACTTGAGGGCTCGTTATTGCATAGGGAAATGCAATGATGCAGCTGCTTTTTTTTCCTTTTTTCAATATAATATTAATAATAATATAATATTAATATAATATTAATATAATATTAATATAAATATAACTTTATTTCTGTTTATCTTTTTTTTTCCTTCTGTTAAGATACTTGACCTTTTTTCTTGTGGGTGTAAGAGAATTTTTTTTTTTCTTTTTCTTAACTGGACATGACATTGATATTAAAGCATTTATACTCGCGAGATATATGTAGGAATGTGATTTAAATTCAGCCTCAAGATTAGCGTGTTCGTTTGTGTTTCTCAAAATCTATCTGGATTAAGTTTCGACAGACCATCGACGAACCACGTATGCTATCTTCACTATCAATGC
>NC_051408.1:5255826-5256764 GCF_015228065.2 Penaeus monodon
TGCGTCCATTACAGCGAATTTCAAAATCAAACTGGAAGCGCTGGCATTTACCAGATGACTTGCCAAAGATGCCGTCGGTGAGCGTGTCGGTGCGTCGCTGCCGACCACCGGGCGTCCAGCTCTCACTCTCCCTTCCTCTTCGTCGGCGGTGAGTTTGCCTCAGCAACTGAGGTCGTCCTCAGCCTCGTTGGACAGGACCTCCCTTCTTGCCGGCATCCCCTGCGTCGTGGCGTTCAGGTGAAGGCCGAGGCCGTTCCTGACCCTGACAGGCGGGGCCTTCGCGTGGAGCGGAGTCACCCTCCCAACGATCTTTTCGTTGAATTTGTTGAGGTCAAACTGCTTGAAATGCTGGAAATTTTTCTCCCCCTCGAAGACAGAAACGCCCAAGTCGATGATCGTGGCTCGCACTCCCTGCTCGTCGACGGCGACGCACACGTTCTCCTGATGGAGGTCGCCGTGCGCCACGCCGCCCGCGTGCATGCGCTCGAGGGCGGCGCGCACCTACGCGAACACTAGCCCCAGCAGCTTGTGAGAGAGGAGCCTCCTGCCGACGCACTCGGCGAGCGTGGCGCCGGCGTAGCGGCTCAGGACCATGTGCCGTTCGCCCTCGAGCACGACGGCCTCCACGTGCTGCAGCCCCTCGACGCCCCGGAGCCTGCTCAGGGCCCGCGCCTCCCGCACAAAGGACTTTTCCTCCTGGGAGTCCATCAGCTTCACCACGAGCCTCTGGCGGCCGTGCGAGAGCAGCCACGCCTCCCCGAAGGCGCCGGAGCCTATGAGCGTTTTGTTCCAGGCGTTTGTGTAGTCCAGGAAGTCGGCCTCCGTCCACACGGGCACCCGGCGCGCCTGCAGGTCCTTCCGCAGGGAATCCATCGCGTTCGCGTCCTACGGGAATCTGGCTCTCTCGCCCGCGCTCTGCGGGTATCTGCCTTTCTGTA
>NC_051408.1:5257252-5257348 GCF_015228065.2 Penaeus monodon
GACAGATCATATATCTCACCTGTTCATAACCTCTGATTTCCTTTCATCAGTAGTTAAGATTTATTATCATTCTATTTTTTGTAGAACATTACGGAT
>NC_051408.1:5257490-5257579 GCF_015228065.2 Penaeus monodon
GTAATGGGATGGGTTTCTAATTTTGACATGAATGGATTATAAATATTATAAACATTTTGGTCATATATGAAAATACAGAAAAAAAATTG
>NC_051408.1:5257788-5257938 GCF_015228065.2 Penaeus monodon
TAACATTAGCACACACAAACAGTCACAAACAACCTACCGTTAATCCACCGCCAAACACACATATACTTTATTCAACTCGATGTACACATGTGCGCTTGTGGGTGTGGCCATGTGTATCCCTTTTGTTAAAAATGATAAAACCGAAAACAA
>NC_051408.1:5258287-5258834 GCF_015228065.2 Penaeus monodon
TTTTTTTTTCTTTTCCTTCTCTCTTTTTTGAACAGTTTGCCGCACATCTGCCCGACCGGAGCGGGACAGCGGAAACAGAGCGATTGAACCAGCGAGAGGCCGCGTTTTTCGTCTCGTTTTTCCGATAAAGGGGAAAACATAGAGCGACTTTTGCCTTGAAAAAAAATATAAATAAAAGGGGTGGTTATGTTTAAGAGAAAAATCAGAAGCTTATGTATATTATGTGTGTTTATATTCATGAAATAACAATATTGTGTTTGTATTTAAAAGAAAAGAAATGGTTATGCTGAAGAGAAATGTTAAAGGCTTTTATATCATATGTGTTTATTTTTTTTTTAATGATAATAATGTGTTTATCTTTTTAAATGAGAAGAATGTGTTTATTTTTTTAAATGATAAGAATGTGTTTATTTTTTTTAATGATAAGAATGTGTTTATTTTTTTTAAATGATAAGAATGTGTTTATTTTTTTAAATGATAAGAATGTGTTTATGTCTAAAAGAAAGAGATTGTGATGTAAAAAAAGACAATAAACAACAATAAATGC
>NC_051408.1:5259151-5259584 GCF_015228065.2 Penaeus monodon
CTCACTAATTTATTTACAAGCCTAATGACTTTTTTTCTGTCTGTCTATATTTCTATCTCATTTGCATGAGAAAATACCAAAGAAACGGACTAATAACTTTTCTAAGCAGTTTCAATATCTCTTCTATTTGCACGTGTGTTCGACCAAAAAATTTCCCATCTGCCTCGTAAAATAGACAAAATAATTTCCGTCACTTTCAATTTCCTAATGCTTTGAATCTAAATTTATGTCTATAGTGGCTGATCTTCACCGTCTTCCGAACACAAATCTTGGTGACGAAGACGAAGACGGAGTCAGCGAATCTTCTCAGGTATGGGTGAAATTCTAGCATGGTGGTAGAGACCTCTTTTGCTTGCTGAATAAATGGTTGGTTTTCATGCTTACTTGTGGATTATACATGTGCTTTAGTAAGCACGTACGTAAGTATATTCTT
>NC_051408.1:5259790-5259858 GCF_015228065.2 Penaeus monodon
ACACAATGACAAATAAAGACACAGACGCAGTGACATATACACCTCACGCAACCACTCAAATATACTAA
>NC_051408.1:5259938-5260276 GCF_015228065.2 Penaeus monodon
AGTGCAGGCGCGTTTGTGCTTGATGGCCATGAACTGCACGAAATTGTTTTGCTATTGCTCCTGTCGATACAACAATAGCCTGTGTGCTTGCTGATTGATGTGAGGGAACTGCTGTGAGGTGGAGAAATATTGATTCCTTTTAACTGTATTAATGTTGGTTTTGTTAATTCTTTTGTTTGGGAGATGTTTCTGTCTTTGATTTTTTTTGTTAAATGAATATAAATATATTTGTTCTATCCAGGGTGATATTTACTGGAAACTTAGTGAAAAAAAATAGTCTGTATAGTTTTCTGGGTGTACGTGTATCATTTTTTGTATTTATATTTTTCTGCTGTTCT
>NC_051408.1:5261042-5261283 GCF_015228065.2 Penaeus monodon
TATGTTTGAAATAAGAAAAAGTCATCAAAGGTTCAGTTTGCAACATTAACCTCTCTCCGTGGCTTTTTTGTGTCACTCAGCCATCAGATGTCATTTTTCTTTTTTATATGTGTTCAAAGATTTCATGCTCTCAACAATATGTCAGCTTCCATTTAAATATAAATTCATAAAATTATAATAATTTTGATTAAAAAAAAAAAAGTTTTACCATCCGTTTCCCTCATCATTTCACCCCCTATGT
>NC_051408.1:5261300-5261608 GCF_015228065.2 Penaeus monodon
TCACACACATGCATATATATTTTCCTTTCAAAGTTCAATATTGTAATGTCTTTTTTTATGAATAAGATTTTTATTTAAATTGTATTCCCCGTCATACAAACACACGTATGCATATATCAACAATGGTAATAAAATAAACGTGACAGAATTTTCACAAACATAGTATAACTGCATAAGCGAATTCATATAACAGCAATGTATATCTTTCTGGTGATAATACTAAAGATTTTTAGCGCTAGGAATCTTTTCGTTCAGCCACGCTCAGTGCGGAAAACAATAGCTGTGTGTGTGCGTGTTCAGTATAGGTA
>NC_051408.1:5262381-5262732 GCF_015228065.2 Penaeus monodon
TTACAATTATCCTGATTAGATTGGGTTATCATATTAGTTAGATTGCATTTGCGCACTGTGGGACTTTCTACCATTAGATCATAATTTTCATTAGATTAAGTTATTTTCATTGTTTTTGGTTAGATTTAAATACGTCGCGTTGCCTCAGGTAGAAACAAACGAAGCTCTGTGATCACCATCGCATGAAATTACCGAAATGAGATAAAAAGCTTTCGTAAAATTCTTAAAAAAAATTGCGGAAAAAATAGTAGCAGAGACGCGCGACGATTCGTGCGTTCCGGGATACACTTTCTGCGAGACGTAGATTTCTTCGTATTTTCACATTTCTGCCTATCAGTGTGTGTGATTTGT
>NC_051408.1:5263171-5263484 GCF_015228065.2 Penaeus monodon
CTAGTCCCCATAAGAACAATATTATTCCAACAAATGCTCTGAAGGAAACAGCATCATCATCTCCCCTCATACAAGCTTCTTATTAATATTCATTAATAAACACGCAGAAAGTACCAAGAGAACAACCAAACAACCAAACAATAATTTATTCTTCTTGGCAATCTCTCATTTAAAAGAAACATTTTGTTATCAGTTAATATTCCTTTATAGGCCTACATACTTTTCCTCTCCCCCCCACCCCTCCACCCGCCCACACGGTGCCAGAATTCCCCAAACATTGTTCCTCTGTTCCTCCCTAAACTCCCCAAGTCAT
>NC_051408.1:5263540-5263921 GCF_015228065.2 Penaeus monodon
TTCTGCTTCGCCAAACAATCAGCTTCCTTCATCTTTCCTCTTTATCACGAATCTCTCCTGTTCTCGTCTTTACTCGAATCCGGCAAATGTCTAAATTCTTTGATTTACATTTATTCGCGAACTTCATATCTTCATTGGTTTATTGTTTGATCCTGTTACTTTAAATTCAATAAGAAAATAATTTTAAATTATTTATATCAAGGTATAGCAGTCGACATAAAGACTATTAACATTTATAAAGGGACATGCCGTTAGTGAAGAAAAACTTTCAAGGTTGCGTGTCCAGCTTACATTTTGGAACTTACTTTTTTTTTTTTTGCAAAACTTTAAAGGTTACGTGTCCAACTTACATTTTTGAACTCATTGACTTTTTTTTTTTTT
>NC_051408.1:5264161-5264243 GCF_015228065.2 Penaeus monodon
ACATGATATCAAGTGGAAACAATGAGAGACTATTGCTATGCAGTAATTTAGTACAGGGCGTGACATTTGATGCAATGAAGAT
>NC_051408.1:5264857-5265356 GCF_015228065.2 Penaeus monodon
TTTAGGATATTGACATTGCCATAACAACTCTAGAGAGCGTAGTGCTATGCAAAACACACTTCCCGCGAGTGCTCTTCTCCTAACTAAATGTAAATAGGCTCTAAAATGAACCTCAAGATTTAGTACGTGTCCAACAGTACAGGTGGGTATGAATCACCTTTTTCGGGCTAGTTACATCGCCTCGTTGTTACCAGGGAGGTGAGCAAGGTAGTGGCGGTGGCGGGGACTAAACTGAAGAATAATTTAAAACCTTATTTGAAAAAAATGCACTTCTTTAAATTTTTTAAAAACATAATATATTGGGTTACTTTACACACCTCTATTCTAAAATTGTATAATGTATTTTTTTGCTCACCCCCCCCACCCCCCACCCGCTTCTACATATACAGCATACGGACCTAATTGTTATAGTGAAAAGCACATAACACGAATGCACACACTCACATTCTCGTTCACACATAAATATATAAACATACAGATGAAAGATGCACGTTATGTG
>NC_051408.1:5265396-5265671 GCF_015228065.2 Penaeus monodon
AAGTATAGTAGTGGTTAACAAACATTATTTTATAGTAATGGCATTTTAAGTTCACGGAATTCTTTCTGCAACACCCTGTCCGTTTTGTATCGCTACCATTGCCTCAGCACTCGGTTGATGGCGGTGGTTTTCAGCAGCTTAACACCTTTTTTTCCCTTTTTTTTTCTTTTCCTTGAATAGGGTTTCCTTATCTGTTCCTCGCTAGCACCTCTGCGCTCTCAGGCGGTCTGCGGTGCTCGCTCGCAGCGATTAAAATCATGGTATCGAGCATCAGC
>NC_051408.1:5266190-5266630 GCF_015228065.2 Penaeus monodon
GTACACAAGCACATAATCTTGGAGCATTACACCCAATCTGGAATGTTTTGTCATTTTGCATGAACCTGATTGCAAATTAGGAAATGAATGTAGTTTATCTGCTAATAATGAACTAACGCGACGTATTTCGGTGCATAATTTTATGAGAGGCAGGGATTGAGCGCCAAATACACTAACGGATAGATGGACTGATAGACAGGCAAGCAAACAGATGAATAGATTGAAAGATATACTGATTGGTTATTATTCTCACGACTCGCTTGACAAAGCGAGATTGCTGAAAACAGATGCAAGACTCACACAATGTTTGTATTTTGTGAGCGACTACACAACAACTGGTCTGTTCTCACGACAAAACAGCCTTTGTCATGGTCGAAATAACCATTCATTTACAGGCTACATAATGACGAATCTGCAACAACATCCGACAATAGTCTTTT
>NC_051408.1:5266840-5267393 GCF_015228065.2 Penaeus monodon
CACTCTCTCTTTTGTGCGTTCTTTCACTTGTAAACACGTGGGAGAGAAACGCACCGAAAAAGAGATGTATGCTCTCGTTAATGTACAGTAACATGTCAGTAACGTGCCTTCGCTGTGTCTCCGTATTTTTATATTGATGTTCTACGTTGGTATTACAGCAACATGTTTCACTCGTGAAAACCTTTTTTTTTTTGGGGGGGGGGGGGACGAAGTCATGAGTCGATGAATTATGGATATACTGACTGAATTGATCAGCTGAATAGTCAACACCCCAAACTTCTAAAAATAAAAATCCGATGCTCCTGAACAAAGGAAGTTTAACCACGTCTCAGTCATGCGATCGCCTGATACTTTAATTTCAATATATACTTCAGAATTCCCACACGCATAACTGTAACACTGATCAAACTTTTCAAAGCGCATGCGGTATACTGAGTAAACTACAGAAGGACGTTTGAGGAAAATAATTAAGTTACATGGGCTTTGTCGAAGGCAAAACAGTTTCGTAAAATCTGACATGTAAGTATCTGTTAATAATCGAAATCTTGAGTAT
>NC_051408.1:5268124-5268202 GCF_015228065.2 Penaeus monodon
ATACTTTTTTTTCTTTTTTTACATACTTGCGAGCCCCCCCCCCCCAAAAAAAAAAAAAGTTATTGCTCGCAAGTATGT
>NC_051408.1:5268241-5268398 GCF_015228065.2 Penaeus monodon
TTTTTTACATACTCTCGAGCAATACCGGTTTTTTTTTCTTCTTTTTTTACGTACTTGCGAGCCCCCCACCAAAAAAAAAAAAAAAAGTATTGCTCGCAAGTATGTAAAAAAAAAAAAATATATATATATTTTTTTTACATACTCTCGAGCAATACCG
>NC_051408.1:5268625-5268696 GCF_015228065.2 Penaeus monodon
CGGTATTGCTCGCAAGTATGTAAAAAAGAAATATATATATATTTCTTTTTATATACTCTCGAGCAATACCG
>NC_051408.1:5269011-5269080 GCF_015228065.2 Penaeus monodon
ATACTTTTTTTTTTGTTACATACTTGCGAGCCCCCCCCCCAAAAAAAATGGTATTGCTCGCAAGTATGT
>NC_051408.1:5269444-5269585 GCF_015228065.2 Penaeus monodon
CGGTATTGCTCGCAAGTATGTAAAAAAGAAATATATATATATTTCTTTTTATATACTCTCGAGCAATACCGTTTTTTTGTTTTTTTTTCGCATTTTTTTCGCACGTAAAAAAAAAGAAAAAAAACGATATTGCTCGCATGT
>NC_051408.1:5269686-5270168 GCF_015228065.2 Penaeus monodon
GACGGTATTGCTCGCAAAAAAAAAAAAACGGTATTGCTCACATGCAAAAAAAAAAAAAAAAAAAAAAAACGGTATTGCTCGCATGTCAAAAAAAAAAAAAAAAAAAAACGGTATTGTTCGCATGTCAAAAAAAAAAAAAAAAAAAAAACGGTATTGCTCGCATTTAAAAAAAAAAAAAAAAAAAAACGGTATTGCTCGCATGTAAAAAAAAAAAGAAAAAAGAAAAAACGATATTGCTCGCATGTAAAAAAAAACAAAACAAAAAAACGGATTGCTCACATGTAAAAAAAAAAAAAAAAAAAAAAAAAAAAACGAAAAGTATTGCCGCATGTAAAAAAAAAAAAAAAAAAAAAAACGGTATTGCTCGCATGCAAAAAAAAAAAAAAAAAAAAACGGTATTGCTCGCATGTAAAAAAAAAAAAAAAAAAAAAAACGGTATTGCTCGCATGTCAAAAAAAAAAAAAAAAGTATTGCTCGCATGT
>NC_051408.1:5270395-5270465 GCF_015228065.2 Penaeus monodon
ATACTTTTTTTTTTTGTTACATACTTGCGAGCCCCCCCCCCAAAAAAAAAGGTATTGCTCGCAAGTATGT
>NC_051408.1:5270722-5270862 GCF_015228065.2 Penaeus monodon
CGGTATTGCTCGCAAGTATGTAAAAAAGAAATATATATATATTTCTTTTTATATACTCTCGAGCAATACCGTTTTTTTGTTTTTTTTTCGCATTTTTTTCGCACGTAAAAAAAAAAAAAGAAACGGTATTGCTCCCATGT
>NC_051408.1:5270961-5271056 GCF_015228065.2 Penaeus monodon
GGTATTGCTCGCATGTAAAAAAGAGAGAGAGAGAAAGAAAAAATGGTATTGCTTGCATGTAAAAAGCAAAAACAAAAACGGTATTTCTCGCATGT
>NC_051408.1:5271379-5271443 GCF_015228065.2 Penaeus monodon
ACATGCGATCAATACCGTTTATTCATTAATTTATTAATTTTTATTTTTTTACATGTGAGCAATA
>NC_051408.1:5271608-5271988 GCF_015228065.2 Penaeus monodon
TGTATTCGAGATCTGAGGCGCAGAAAGGCAGGTCCGCTGAGCCGGGAGCGTTATAGGTCTGAGGCGCAGAAAGGCAGGTCCGCTGAGCCGGGAGTGTTATAGGTCTGAGGCGCAGAAAGGCAGGTCCACTGAGCCGGGAGCGCTATAGGTCTGAGGCGCAGAATGGCAGGTCCGCTGAGCCGGGAGCGCTATAGGTCTGAGGCGCAGAAAGGCAGGTCCGCTGAGCCGGGAGCGCTATAGGTCTGAGGCGCAGAAAGGCAGGTCCACTGAGCCGGGAGCGTTATAGGTCTGAGGCGCAGAAAGGCAGGTCCGCTGAGCCGGGAGCGCTATAGGTCTGAGGCGCAGAAAGGCAGAGAGAGAGAGAGTATTGCTTGCATGTC
>NC_051408.1:5272295-5272453 GCF_015228065.2 Penaeus monodon
CATGCGAGCAATACCGTTTTTTTTTTTTTTTTTTTTTTTTAACATGCTTGCGAGCAATATTGTTTTTTTTTTTTTTTTTTTTTTTTACATGCGAGCAATACCATTTTTTATTTTTTTTTTATTTTTATATTTTTATTTTACATATATGCGAGCAATAC
>NC_051408.1:5272535-5274465 GCF_015228065.2 Penaeus monodon
TGTATTCGAGATCTGAGGCGCAGAAAGGCAGGTCCACTGAGCCGGGAGCGCTATAGGTCTGAGGCGCAGAAAGGCAGGTCCGCTGAGCCGGGAGCGCTATAGGTCTGAGGCGCAGAAAGGCAGGTCCACTGAGCCGGGAGCACTATAGGTCTGAGGCGCAGAAAGGCAGGTCCACTGGGTCGGGAGCGCTATAGGTCTGAGGCGCAGAATGGCAGGTCCACTGAGCCGGGAGCGCTATAGGTCTGAGGCGCAGAAAGGCAGGTCCACTGAGCCGGGAGCGCTATAGGTCTGAGGCGCAGAAAGGCAGGTCCACTGAGCCGGGAGCGCTATAGGTCTGAGGCGCAGAAAGGCAGGTCCACTGAGCCGGGAGCGCTATAGGTCTGAGGCGCAGAAAGGCAGGTCCACTGAGTCGGGAGCGCTATAGGTCTGAGGCGCAGAAAGGCAGGTCCACTGAACCGGGAGCGCTATAGGTCTGAGGCGCAGAAAGGCAGGTCCACTGAGTCGGGAGCGCTAGAGGTCTGAGGCGCAGAAAGGCAGGTCCGCTGAGCCGGGAGCGCTATAGGTCTGAGGCGCAGAAAGGCAGGTCCACTGAGCCGGGAGCGCTATAGGTCTGAGGCGCAGAAAGGCAGGTCCGCTGAGCCGGGAGCGCTATAGGTCTGAGGCGCAGAAAGGCAGGTCCACTGAGCCGGGAGCGCTATAGGTCTGAGGCGCAGAAAGGCAGGTCCACTGGGTCGGGAGCGCTATAGGTCTGAGGCGCAGAAAGGCAGGTCCACTGAGCCGGGAGCGCTATAGGTCTGAGGCGCAGAAAGGCAGGTCCACTGAACCGGGAGCACTATAGGTCTGAGGCGCAGAAAGGCAGGTCCACTGAGTCGGGAGCGCTAGAGGTCTGAGGCGCAGAAAGGCAGGTCCACTGAGCCGGGAGCGCTATAGGTCTGAGGCGCAGAAAGGCAGGTCCACTGAGTCGGGAGCGCTATAGGTCTGAGGCGCAGAAAGGCAGGTCCACTGAGCCGGGAGCGCTATAGGTCTGAGGCGCAGAAAGGCAGGTCCACTGGGTCGGGAGCGCTATAGGTCTGAGGCGCAGAAAGGCAGGTCCGCTGAGCCGGGAGCGCTATAGGTCTGAGGCGCAGAAAGGCAGGTCCACTGAGCCGGGAGCGCTATAGGTCTGAGGCGCAGAAAGGCAGGTCCACTGAGCCGGGAGCGCTATAGGTCTGAGGCGCAGAAAGGCAGGTCCACTGAGCCGGGAGCGCTATAGGTCTGAGGCGCAGAAAGGCAGGTCCACTGAGTCGGGAGCGCTATAGGTCTGAGGCGCAGAAAGGCAGGTCCACTGAGCCGGGAGCGCTATAGGTCTGAGGCGCAGAAAGGCAGGTCCACTGAGCCGGGAGCGCTATAGGTCTGAGGCGCAGAAAGGCAGGTCCACTGAGGCGGGAGCGCTATAGGTCTGAGGCGCAGAAAGGCAGGTCCACTGAGCCGGGAGCGCTATAGGTCTGAGGCGCAGAAAGGCAGGTCCGCTGAGCCGGGAGCGCTATAGGTCTGAGGCGCAGAAAGGCAGGTCCACTGAGCCAGGAGCGCTATTGGTGTTAGGCGCAGAAAGGCAGGTCCACTGAGCCGGGAGCGCTATTGGTCTGAGGCGCAGAAAGGCAGGTCCGCTGAGCCGGGAGCGCTATTGGTCTGAGGCGCAGAAAGGCAGGTCCACTGAGCCGGGAGCGCTATAGGTCTGAGGCGCAGAAAGGCAGGTCCGCTGGGTCGGGAGCGCTATAGGTATAACCTTCGCGAAGAAACCGCCGGACCGCAAGAAAACTCAGAGAAAGGCCGGCCACGCGCCTCTTAACGATGGAGGAACGAGTGCCTTGCTATCGAACTCTTCTGGTGCCTTGCTGTTATTCAAGAAAAAAAAAAAATATAGGTAAAAAAAAAGCAACGTCAGTGAGTT
>NC_051408.1:5274502-5274964 GCF_015228065.2 Penaeus monodon
CGGTGATTAACTTATATTAACTTATACCTTATACCGTATATTTCATTCATGTAATCATTCAGCTGACCAGATTCGGTCAATTCAAATTCAAATGGATTAATGGCTCATTCAGCTGGTCAGCAGCCGCTTTGACAACTGAAAACAAAGGAGTGCGCTGAACCAACGCACTCTCAGGCAGGAGTCAAGAAACAGCGAAAAAATTTCAAGCTGTCGCAAGCCCTTTAGCTTTAAAACGAATGACGTCATAGTTAACACAAGGTCTAGAAAAGTTCTTGCTAACGCAGTAATCCCTGAACAGTATTCCATGCTCTTAGAAATGAAATAGTGATTGTGCAAGCTGAAAAGAAACGGTTTATGTTGCATAAATCCGTAACGACAATATTAGTGTTGCGGACATGTACACAACAAAGCAGTGTTAGTGTGTGAGATATTAATGTGCGGAAGGAAAAGATCACAAACAAA
>NC_051408.1:5275361-5275584 GCF_015228065.2 Penaeus monodon
TAGCCCAAAACGTCTATATCTTCAATTTCCCGATGCTTCATAATTGCCAGCTCAGCACCTTGAGAAACGGATGAAGCGACGCCACAGTTTCGGGCGGTCTGCGGGCGGGCTTTGCGTGGGCGTGATGGCTGATATTTGGGCGTGCTCTCCGAATTCACTTAGACTCGAGGGCGGCTCAGGCTGCGAGATTTCTGGTGTCGCTAATCCTTTTGAAATAAGAGAT
>NC_051408.1:5276553-5276729 GCF_015228065.2 Penaeus monodon
AAAGTTGATTGTACAATTCTTTCTTTGTGTTATTTGTTCTTCAAATTCCCTCCCTGACGTTATTATTGCAACCAATTTCCCCCTCTTTTATCACACTTGTTTACGTTCCTTTCTGTTCTTTTGTGCTTTTCATATTTTCATCCTTTTTCCTTCTATAAAAAGGGAAGAGAGAGAGC
>NC_051408.1:5277228-5277588 GCF_015228065.2 Penaeus monodon
CGAAATAACGTTTCTCTCTAGTTCTCATCTTCTGCCTCTTCTTCCTCTCGAGTGTAATTAATTCCAAACCCAATTGCCTTCATCTTCATTAAGACAATGATTATTCGTGTTTCTTAAATGAGTTTACTTGTCCTAAAAAAAAAAAACTATTATTTTATTTCATTTATTTATTATTTCTTTATAAGATTCTATTATTTTTTTTGAAGACGATTCGTTAACAGGAAATCAATTGATCAATCTGCATTCATTTCCGTAAAATTGATACATTTTCTTTAATTAATATCCAATTATAAAATTTATAGTCTCACTTTTCCTGACTTTTATCACGATTGTCACTAATATTTTCACTATAAAGATGCA
>NC_051408.1:5277687-5277824 GCF_015228065.2 Penaeus monodon
ACATATTCACTATAAAGAGGCCATATTCGATATATTCAGTTATATTCATTATTCATCAATAAATATAGCAATATATAAACAGAAGCTCTGTTGGTATCTTTTAGTATCAAGAATATGTATATTCTTAAAATAAACAT
>NC_051408.1:5278484-5278651 GCF_015228065.2 Penaeus monodon
CTCCTCAAAAAACTAACGTACCCAGTCCCACGTGTGATGCTTTACTTTTCTGTCGCCTTTTCTAGGCTTGCACGACACGGAGACTCAGAGCCTCTTGTGCAAAATAAATGGCGTCCCCCGCTGATTCATTTAGGGGTATTTACTTCTTATTAATTTTATCTGGTATT
>NC_051408.1:5279145-5279411 GCF_015228065.2 Penaeus monodon
GTCACTTTCTTTAGCATTATTAAAGGTGGGTAAGTAAACAATGATTCACACACATTAATGTATTTACAATATATTTCACAAAACGTGGGGAGTCGGGCGCTATTACGGCGACTCATGTTCACCTATTCCCTTGGTGTTGATGCTTCAGACTTCATATTCTATTAAGACTGAAAAGAAAAGAATGCATTTTCAAACTGAACAGTATCCTTGATAATTTACGCACTCAAGTAACAAGTCCCCGTTAACAAGGTATGCGGACTCACGAG
>NC_051408.1:5281026-5281782 GCF_015228065.2 Penaeus monodon
CTTTTTACTCTTCCCTAAAATTTGGTAAATTCTGTGACTTCACACCCCTTTAAAAAAATTGACGGTATCACACAGCGGGAGATACGCCTGGGAATAAAAATTTAATAACACGTAAAAATGAAATTACCAAAACCGGGGAAATAAAATCTTTTTTCCAAAACGGGGAAACCCATATATGTAGGGGTTGGTACATAAGAAAAATTCTCCCTTTTTTTCTAGTCTATCAAAAACCCCCATCTGTCACGACGCTTCCACTGCGGTTACTATATTTCTGTCACATCTGTCACGACTTCGCTACGTTCTTGACACGAACATGGGCTTCGTGTCATGTGCCTGTCCATACTTATGCATCTTGAGTGTCACATTGTCCTTCGCACTGTTAGATTCATCTTGTTTAAACTTAAAATTTCAGCTTAAAAAAAAAGTAAACAGAAAAACATTTATCAAAAATACACCCAAACATTAAATTTTTTCCTTTTTTTTTAAAAGTTGTCTATATGGAGTTGAGTCGACGTGAACCCCCCAAAAAGAGTCAAAAAAAGATATTTACCTGGGTCCATGACAAAGGTTTTTAAAGGGGGGAAAAGCTTGACTATAACATTTTTTTTTATGTGATATTGCGTAGACTGATAGATAAGTGGGTAGGGTTTTCGGTGAAACTAATGTCCCTAAAATAAACACCCAAAAAAACCAAAAAACACCCTTTCAACGCATGCAAAAAAAAAAAAACACAAAACCAAAACACCCCCCCCCCCC
>NC_051408.1:5281895-5282704 GCF_015228065.2 Penaeus monodon
GCACGCACCCCTTCCCCCAAACACCCCTCCACACACAACGCCCCGCCTCCACACACATTTACATACCCAGACAGACAAACATGTATACGTTTTTTATTCATTACATGAATGCATTACTCCATTTTCTTTTGAGATAAGTAATAATCCTTTCTCTACGTGTATAAATCACCAGCACGCCTTAATACGAACTTCCCTTGCAATCTTGCACATGTCTCTCGTAATACATGTGTGTTCATGTCCTGCATATTATTAAGAAAAAAAAAGCTAAATGATAAATGGCCAAGATGGGTCGAGATGCTCGTGCAAATTCCCCGCGATTATCTAAATCACTCAACATGCCTTTTGTTTTTTATTTTTTTAATCATTTTTTTAAAAATGGATACGTTCAGGCTTAATTGCGTCTATTTCGTAAGATATCTTTTTATCGTTTATTTTTCTTTTATTTATACTTTTATCGTATCGGCACACATCTAGCCATCATATGTTTATCAGTTATGTAAATGTGGAAGTTTAGTTACCTATTCTTTAATGTCATTTATATATGTAATTCATTTATATCATCGACAATTAGCTTGAAATATACATATCAGAAGCGACTCAAAATGACATTTTTAGAACAATTTTATTATATTTGCTATCTTATGTAGTTTAAGGAAGCATGATTATAATATCAGTTTTGTGTGGTTTCCTTGATAACAACGTCAGCATAAACGCTTCACTGTTACTGACTTTGCCAACTTGTGTTCTGGTTGCTTCAGTGACATTACTGTGCGAGAAATCTTCAATGAACAGATGAAAATGATGAATGA
>NC_051408.1:5282777-5283067 GCF_015228065.2 Penaeus monodon
GCCTTGTGTCATTTCTGGGAAGGTGTTCAGTTAGTTGACAGTGGATTCGAAACTCTTTTTTTTCCGTGGAAGATGCGTATGTTATGAATTTATGGAAATTCCATGAAAAGAAAAAAAAAAAAGAGAGATATTTCTTCCCTCCTCTCTTCCTCTTTCATCCTCCTCCTTTTTTGCCTACTTGCTTCCTTTTTCTTCCCCTCTTCTAACTTTCTCTTTCCCTTTCAAATCTTCTTTTATTTTCCTCCTCCCCTCAGATATTAAGCCCTATATTTGCTATTTCCCATTTCCCT
>NC_051408.1:5283485-5283562 GCF_015228065.2 Penaeus monodon
GGGATACATTGACTACTCGACGCCTTGGAAAATCGGATTTTAATACGGAGGATAATACCGATGAGACACGTGGCAAT
>NC_051408.1:5283818-5284258 GCF_015228065.2 Penaeus monodon
AGGACTATGAAGATCAGTATACACGCGGAAAGGAGAAAGAAAATGAAGGAAGGAAGAGGGAAGCGAGAGAAGAAGAGAGAAAATAAAGGAAGGAAGAGGGAAGCGAAAAAAGGAGAGAGAAACGGAAGGAAGGAAGAGGGAAGCGAAAAAAGGAGAGAGAAACGGAAGGAAGGGAGAGGGAAAAACGAAAGAGGGGGAACAAGAAAGAGAGAACGAGGATTTGGGAATAAGAACCGAAAGTTATAGTGATGAATGACAGACTCAAAAAAAAAAAAAAATCGTACGAATGGTAATTTATGAAAGAGAAAAAAAAGATGAAAAGATAAATGGTGAATGATACACTTGGAGAAAAAAAAAAAATTGTTCACCAAACATATATAATTTTTCCTGCTCATGGTGCCTAAAACAAATAAATCTTTCATTGAATATCTAGAGCTCAG
>NC_051408.1:5284472-5284566 GCF_015228065.2 Penaeus monodon
GATATAATATAATGATCGAACGAAATAAAGCTTTGCAAGAAGCCTGGTTGCATGGTAACTCTGCAATCGTTTTAGTGAATATGAACGACACCAA
>NC_051408.1:5285221-5285332 GCF_015228065.2 Penaeus monodon
TTATAACGGCAAGGAAATTTTATGGATGTTGTGCGGGTGTACCTGCCCATGGAATTTCCTTGCAGTTTTAAAGTGGCGATATCATTATGGTTTGAATTCACAATAATATGT
>NC_051408.1:5285864-5286174 GCF_015228065.2 Penaeus monodon
AGATGTTAAGTTGCTTCCGTCTCTTGGAATCAACAACTTGCAGACCAGCAACAAGACAGCAGTTCATTCGCTCCTCTGACGAAAATGTGCGTTGCATTTCATAGCGATGGAATGTACCGTAGTTTTTGTGTGTGTGTGTGGGCGGAGGAACCTCTTAAGAGTGACAGACGAACTCAAATTTTAAAATCAAATTTTAAACTTCAAATACTTCACTCTATTGCAATGATGAGGAATGTTAAAGAGACGAATTCTTGCCGTTTTTTGCTTTGTTATGAGTGTCCTTTGATTGTTGTTTACATATTGGTGTTAC
>NC_051408.1:5286607-5286727 GCF_015228065.2 Penaeus monodon
GTAAAAAAGAAATATTGAAAAGCTTTCATCGAATGACTTTAGAAATAAAAATTAAAGATGTTTCATATAAATTTGACATGACAGGTAGAAGGTTCGATCTCATAAAAACGCAGTTCGGAT
>NC_051408.1:5286985-5287159 GCF_015228065.2 Penaeus monodon
GAGGTTTACCCCACAACCGACCTCACAGCAGAACACAAACAAGAAGGATTGGTCAGCCTCGGAAACGCACTCCCGCCGAAGCCAAACGCGATTACGTCATCCACAAGCGCGGGGGAGAGCGAGGGCCCGGATGTTGACGTAAGCGGGGCGTTGAGACGATATGGGAGAGGCATA
>NC_051408.1:5287557-5287761 GCF_015228065.2 Penaeus monodon
ATAATATTTAACACCAGCCCATCTATCTATTTGTTTATTTGCATGCCTCATTGCCAGATATGTCCCGCCCAAAAAAATATGTCATATTTTTGTAGAAAAAAAAAAGAAGTTCGCAAAAAAAAAAAACCTTTCCTTAATTACGTTGCTTTTTAATTACTTAATTGGACTTCATTTCCTGGTTCCCGAGTGTTTACCTGTAAGAAC
>NC_051408.1:5287804-5287898 GCF_015228065.2 Penaeus monodon
ACCGTGAGCACTTTTAAGATGATGAACAGATGTGAAGATTTTATTGCAACTCTCAGTGTCCTTTCCCTGCAATATCTGATTTATCTCCATTTCT
>NC_051408.1:5287954-5288189 GCF_015228065.2 Penaeus monodon
CTGTTTCACTTACGTCTGATTTTCACTAATGATTTTTTTTTTCTGATATTTTGTTACTAAAATTTCTTTCTAGTTTGATATTATTAAATAATTTTTGTGATTGACTCTTAATGTATCGTTTTCGTTTATTTTGCTCTGTTTTCTTTCGGACATTTTTTTTTTTAATAATGCGAAATATCGTAATATTTGCCATTGTTCGATTTTACTCAAGATCTGTATAGTATTACTAAAGAAT
>NC_051408.1:5288243-5288354 GCF_015228065.2 Penaeus monodon
AAATTCTATAATCACTGTGACCGTGAATAATTATCATTATATTTTTGGACTATCTTTATCATATGTTTTGATTATCGATTTACCAGTTTTATTTGTATGTTCCTCAAGTAC
>NC_051408.1:5288385-5288823 GCF_015228065.2 Penaeus monodon
GGCGTCATCTCCGCAGAAAATGAACTTCTAATTACAAAAAAGTGAATTAATTAGCCCAATTTCCCCCCAAGGTGCAAGTTAGTCATGTCACTGTAAACAGATAAGCCACCCCGAGAGCTACGAATAGAAAACGGGAATCATTTGGTTTTAATTCACAAATTTGCTTCGTGACTATCGCCTTGTTAAAAAAATTATTGGGGGGGGGCGGTACTATAGTTCTAGGGCTTTCACAAAAAAAAGTTTCTAAAAAAAAAAACTAAAAAAACATTACATTAATTACATACATGCAAACGCAATATTCAATTGCTAATATATGATTAGATTATTAACTAGAATTTCATAAATGAATGATATTGCTTCAGTCTTGTTTTGCTTTTGAAATTTATATCAAACAAGACGATGGCTCTCGTGGCCCCTACAGCTGACACGCCAGACCTA
>NC_051408.1:5288898-5288968 GCF_015228065.2 Penaeus monodon
CGTCATCATCTAAAATTCATTCCCTTTACATCTTCACTAGAGGAAGATCAATAAGAAACAGATACGGGAA
>NC_051408.1:5289238-5289308 GCF_015228065.2 Penaeus monodon
GAGTATGGGATTTTTTTTTTAAAGGAAATTATATCTCTTCTCTTCACACGTTGCCCAAAGAAACTCGATA
>NC_051408.1:5289430-5289597 GCF_015228065.2 Penaeus monodon
AATAAGTCCGTAATACATTATCTTAATCTGCTACCTCCCCCTAAAACCTGCGATGCTATACAGAACACCTTAATATAAATACAAAGTCCTTCACTTTCCAGCTTACATAATGTGTGTGTGACAAATCAAGATGATTTGCACGGATTCCGTTGTTGTAGTTGTTTTAA
>NC_051408.1:5289901-5290179 GCF_015228065.2 Penaeus monodon
ACCAAAATCTAATAGTACTATAAGTAAAGGGACGCCATCATGAAATTAGTACAAGGTTACATAAGTTGAATATGTGCATGATGTGGTGATACTAACGGGAGATGGAAGAGTAATCTAGCAATAGAGAGGTCCTTTTATTACAAATGTAAAGGGAGCAAGATGAGATTTATAAGAAAGGAGCAAGAGGATAATTTAACAAGGCGTTAATAGCATTGCAATATGAATTGTTAATCACTAAAAACGGAATGAAGCAGTGCAGAATAAGGGTGTATTTATTT
>NC_051408.1:5290415-5290486 GCF_015228065.2 Penaeus monodon
CCTGCAGAGGATATTAAGTGAGGCACGGGGTATTAGAGAAGTATTAGCTGAATATTATAGTGTATATACAA
>NC_051408.1:5290606-5290718 GCF_015228065.2 Penaeus monodon
GCATACAAATGGATAATTACATAAACAAATATATAAACAAAAAGTAAATAAATGAATAAATAAATAAATAAATAAATAAAATAGATAAATAGATAAATAAATAAATAAATAC
>NC_051408.1:5290851-5291088 GCF_015228065.2 Penaeus monodon
TAATAGAAACATATATAACATAAACTCTGAGGCTGATCAGGCTAAAACCTATTGGCCCCTGAGAAATACTTACCCATGCATTTTTTTTCTACCGATAACTGCTTACACACTATAAATACAAGAAACGTACCCGGGACATCACTGAAATTAGTTTATGGGAATCCTTTTTCATACGAGGGACGCCAAGAGTGCAGGTCGGATTATCCTCAGTTTGATGGACCTACTAAAAGACTTTCA
>NC_051408.1:5291385-5291762 GCF_015228065.2 Penaeus monodon
GAGAGGGTGGCTCTCATGATTCCATTAACCCAGGGGCTCCAGAAGGTCATAATCCGACCCTGAACACGATCCCTTCACGCAAACAAGATGCGCATTGGAACCTTAGAAACTTTTATCTCGTTTTCGTCCAATTTATTAATTTCGTGAGATAGTAGAGAAAGAGAAGGATAAACAACAGTGTCTGAAAAACCAAAGGATGAATATTTTTGCTCATATTTATTTCTTGTTTTTAAATCGTTTCAGTTTAAATCGTTTTTTTTTAAATCGTTTCATAAAGGTGAATCACTTTTATTCTTGTAACTATAGTCATGACAAATTAGAGGTTTTGACATTTTAAGGAAAGGAAAGAGAGTCGTAGAGAAATTCGTAATTAAATA
>NC_051408.1:5292077-5292340 GCF_015228065.2 Penaeus monodon
ATAGCCGGAAAACCGCCGTTCCATCGAACTTCCTCTTACAAGTTCTACAACAAGAGCACAGAAACATCACATCATTACATCATTGGAAGTAGAACTTAACTCTACAATTACCTGTGCGCTTCAGCCCCGTAATGCGACCTGAAGGCGGTTCGAGAGGCTCCTAAACTTTACATATAGATAGACTTCGATCCCCTATAACGCGCGCTAAACCGAATTAAACCGCGCTAATACCACGCGCGAGGGGACTGTCTCCGGAGAGGTGG
>NC_051408.1:5292911-5293326 GCF_015228065.2 Penaeus monodon
TAGAAACGTGTATAGTTAAATGCTTATTGTTTCCTTTTTGACATCTTCTTTTTTTCTCAATCTTGTAAACGCATTTAATTACTCCATTCGAAATTCATAACATATTTCTCACCACTCAGACTGAGTAAATCTATAGATTACTATGTAATTTTTTTTGCCAACTGACGCTACACAGGATATTTTCTTTATCCGATTTCACTCTGTGTCATGATCTAAAAGCTAATGTGATTTTTTTAATTCATTGTGTCGATTTATGATTCTGTTTTTTTAAATCGTTTCAGTTTAAATCGTTTTTTTTTAAATCGTTTAATAAAGGTGAATCACTTTTATGTCTTGTAAATATAGTCAGGACCAATTAGAGGTTTTGACATTTTAAGGAAAGGAAAGAGAGTCGTAGAGAAATCGTAATTAAATA
>NC_051408.1:5293630-5293957 GCF_015228065.2 Penaeus monodon
AATGTATGTATGTATATGCATATAAATAGTAGCCTGAAAACCGCCGTTCCATCGAACTTCCTCTTACTTCTACAACAAGAGCACAGAAACACCACATCATTACATCATGGAAGTAGAACTTAACTCTACAATTACCTGTGGCTTAAGCCCCCGTTAATGCGACCTGAAGGCGGTTCGAGAGGCTCCTAAATTTACATATAGTATAGAACTTCGATCCCCTTATAACGCGCGCTACCACCGATTAAACCGCGCAAATACCACGCGCCGGAGGGGGCTCGTCTCCGGAGAGGTGGTTGCCATCTCTGTTTTGTTCTCTCTCTTTTCTTC
>NC_051408.1:5294173-5294273 GCF_015228065.2 Penaeus monodon
AAAAGGCGCGCGCCCCGGGCGCCCCCCCCCGCGTCTGTCTCTCGCGTCGCGCGCGAGCGAGCGGAGCGACCGATCGCTGGGCCGGCCCCCGCGCCCCCAC
>NC_051408.1:5296785-5297045 GCF_015228065.2 Penaeus monodon
GACGCTGAAGGAAATGTCTCGGGGAAGGATAACGTGAAGAGGGAAAATCTTGTATGAATTTATACAAACTTCGCGCACTTGGCAGAATAAAGACACCTTTAATTCGGGGATTCCCGGCGTTCTGACGCCCGTTGCCCCGCAGGGCCTTCCCGTCCATAACAGTGTTCTGCGGAGCCCGGCTGCTACCTTTCTCGTTGTGTGCGCGGCTGTGGCGCCAGCTGTTGACTGCGACATGATAAGCTATATGATATGATCACATG
>NC_051408.1:5297101-5297327 GCF_015228065.2 Penaeus monodon
TGGATAAGAGGATTCTGAGTAATGGGATGACAGGTGAGGAAATGACACGTAAAAAAAGGTAAAGGACTTAATAAGGACTGTATGAAGGTTTGTGAGGTGATGAAAAACGAGAGTGGGGGTAGGGATGGTAAAGGAGAAGAGGGGAGATGAAATAAGATAAAAAAAGAGAGGAAGACAGGAGTTAAATGGACTTTCTCCATATTACAGCATGTACTAAAACACACAC
>NC_051408.1:5298838-5299069 GCF_015228065.2 Penaeus monodon
TAAGATAATACTGTCAATCAACTGATAATTAATCACTATCAATAGAGGGACTGACCTGGGATCTCGTGGGACGCCGGTTGAAGTCTGTAACGCCAGCGAGACGGAATCAAAGGACGGGTAGTGTTTTTTTAATGACCACGATACTAATGGGTTTATGGTAATTTAAATGGCCATAGGTTATTTTCTTTTAGTCTTTGATTTCCCGGATCCCGTGTTTTATGCACTTTTGTG
>NC_051408.1:5300108-5300300 GCF_015228065.2 Penaeus monodon
CTTCAAGAAACCCGACGTAATTCTTCAGCACCTGACGGGCTACGTAATTCCTGACGCAGAATCTCGTAACTGCAGGCGACTGATACTCATTCCCGAGGGACACGCGGCAGCAGAAGGGCGGGTGGGGAGGGCGAGAGGGGTGTGGGGGGAGAGGGGTGTGGGGGGAGAAGGGTGTGGAGGGAGAGGGGTGTG
>NC_051408.1:5300928-5301052 GCF_015228065.2 Penaeus monodon
ATTGGTAGGGTTTCAAGCTGGTGACAGGGGTTGGGGAAGTGACGAGGGTTGGGGAAGTGACGAGGGTTGGGGAAAGTGACGAGGGTTGGGGAAGTGACCGGGGTTGGGAAAAAGTGTGGATGGC
>NC_051408.1:5301157-5301540 GCF_015228065.2 Penaeus monodon
GCAAAAAGTTGAGGTGATTGGGGTTGGGGAGATGAAAAAGGAGGGGGTGACATGACAGCGGAGATGACATAGGGAGAGATAAAGGAAGGGGAGATGATATAGGAGGGGATGACATGACAGCGGAGATGATATAGGAGGGGATGACATGACAGCGGAGATGATATAGGAGGGGATGACATGACAGGGGTTGGGGCTGACAAAGATAGAGGTAACGAGTGACATGGAGTGGGGGGGTGAGAGGGGGGAGTACGAATGATAAGAGGTACATAGATAACAGGGGGTGGGGAGATTAATAACAGGGAGTGGGGTGACAAGGGGGTAGGGGGGGTGGCAGTGGGTATGGGATCTTAGGGTTTGAAATAAGAATGGATAGTGAGGAAACC
>NC_051408.1:5301612-5301739 GCF_015228065.2 Penaeus monodon
GTATTTCGATTATCTCAAAAATCCTTCACTGTTTACATGTGATATCCTAGGTGTGTTACTCAGCCCACGACAGTGTAGTGTTGAGTGTGAAGTTGACTCGACAGTAAGATGTATATAGCTGGAAGAA
>NC_051408.1:5301771-5302202 GCF_015228065.2 Penaeus monodon
TTTATGACACTTTATTATTAAAATATTAATTCTTAAAATCCACTGTATTAAAATATTAAGATATTTTATAATATAATAGTGAAAATAGAATATAAAAATAAAGATAAATGTACTGACGACGAATATATAGATATGTAATGCAGAATATTGATCATCATCGTAATAATATCAATACTATATAACGAATATCATTAAGGATGAGCACATCATGAACAATACCATTAATCAAACATATCATATCAAAATTACATATTAATATAGAAGACACTGATGATATTCATATTGTTAATAACATCTACAAAATGCCAATTCACATAAAACTTATGATACATAATGAGTAAAAATTTATGTCATGACGCAATCTTTACACAATCTCATTTACCGGAGTATAATGTCGCTGGCACCTTCTCGAAGACCAACACTAGGGGAGG
>NC_051408.1:5303514-5303656 GCF_015228065.2 Penaeus monodon
CATAAACAGCTTGTCGGCAAGTGCTATCTTAAAGATGGGTTGGCCAGGTCGGTTGGCCAGCTCGGTTGGCCTTGAAATAACACAAGCTGGAGAGCTACCTCGATGGCCAAAGGGAAAGGAAAAGGAGAAAGTCGTATAAGTA
>NC_051408.1:5303801-5303883 GCF_015228065.2 Penaeus monodon
CCAGATAGTTAATTAGTGGATGAGTTGTAGTGTGTGAGATAGGTGTTCATTTTTGATATTATTGTGCTTATCATAATATATT
>NC_051408.1:5304501-5304614 GCF_015228065.2 Penaeus monodon
TTAAGACCAAGGCTGGATGATTTTTTTTTCCTTTTTGAGCCAGCATTTTTTTTTTTTCAAAGCGAAAATTCTTTTCATATATATATATTTTTTGTTTGAAAAGAACACCAAAA
>NC_051408.1:5304896-5304969 GCF_015228065.2 Penaeus monodon
TTTTCTTAAGGGTACAAAGTCGTGAAACCGCGCCTGAATGCCTTAAGTTAAACCGAATCTCTCATAACCTGAA
>NC_051408.1:5305368-5305483 GCF_015228065.2 Penaeus monodon
TGGTAGGATCTTTGAGAACGGGCTTGTGAAGTAAAGAGATGTCGAGTATCGGAGGCTCGCCGGACGTCGGGGGGAGGGGGAGGGGGGAGGAGTCAAAGATCTGGAGGAGTCTAGG
>NC_051408.1:5305732-5305802 GCF_015228065.2 Penaeus monodon
ACAGGTAAGATGCTTTAGACCATCAAAAAAACCTTAGAGGGGGGGGGATTTTTCAAAGAGGGAAAAATAT
>NC_051408.1:5305915-5306018 GCF_015228065.2 Penaeus monodon
CTCCGTACACATTAATTGCTCATAAAGATGTATTCAGGAAGCTAGTGTGGGACAGACTGTAAACACTGATCTTAGTTTCGAACAACTATGGACACACACACAC
>NC_051408.1:5306613-5306744 GCF_015228065.2 Penaeus monodon
ATATTTCCCCATGATTTATCACATTGCACTATATCTCCCACAATTTGTATAAGAAAATTATCAGTCATGTTCTGTACTTTGTTTACTGTATTTCTACGAAGACGCAATGACTCTGAAATGTGTAGTAAATG
>NC_051408.1:5307071-5307179 GCF_015228065.2 Penaeus monodon
GTCACAGAGCGAGTGGCACAATGAAACTGAAAAACACATCACAGAAAAAAGGCTCAAACAAAAGACATTGCATTTCATTCAGCTAATTGTCTCATGATAATATGCTCA
>NC_051408.1:5308149-5308731 GCF_015228065.2 Penaeus monodon
GCATCTGTCTGTGAGAGACACTTGTAACTTGAACAATTAACACCAAAGAACTATTATAAAAACAGTTTTAGTCTCTACCTAAAATCTCTGCTATGACGTTCATTATTCCCTGCCTGTGCTTTAAAGATCATTAAGGCAAATGCACGGGATTTTTGCCAGCGGACACAGGGATATTGCGACCCCGTCTCTTATGAAAACCCTTAATCCAAAATCCCAACGGCGATTCTGCAGTCTAGCAATTTTATAGTCGCGTGGGGCTTAGCTGCTGCCATATCCATTGGACACGTAGGCCCATACGTACATAGAGTACAGTCACCTGTGTATATCTGTGTGGGAGAGTACTTAAAGGGAAATACGAATATACAAACAGAGATACCGAGGTCAAATATTCATATTCTAGTACAAAGGGACAGTCATCAGTCGCCAAGAACTTAAGCTTGGAGTCGTGAAAAAAAGCGTTTCTTATCAGTCCGCATCTTATCTAAACGCAGGCGGGTCAGCATCATGTCCTTCGCTGTATGACAGGACCATCTACTCAAAACTCGCTCCTCTCCAGCGTCTTCTTGAAACTCGAAGAGCATC
>NC_051408.1:5309153-5309406 GCF_015228065.2 Penaeus monodon
AGAATCCAACGTTTTAACAATAGAAATCCGGAGCTTATCGCAAGTCACTAAAATGGGACTAAACTCCGTATACCATTCGATGGAGAGTTAAAGACCTTATATCACTTGATGGAGAATTCAAAATCATACGCCACTTGATAGAGTTTCATGACTTTATACCGTCTGAGAGGGATTCAAACACCTTATACCACCTTATGAAACAACCGCAGTGCACTCCGATCTTCTAACCTATACCAGTTATTACATTCGTTAT
>NC_051408.1:5309461-5309616 GCF_015228065.2 Penaeus monodon
TACACATCTGATTTCTGGTTTTAGGTCTGGCTTCAGGAATCAGGACTCTGATAATTTCCTAAGATGTAAAAGTTCTGGTGAAGTTGGAAAGTTGCTGCTCTTGGGTTCAGAACAGAGCAGCCAAAACATGCCTTGCTTGTTTGCTCCCCCGTGCC
>NC_051408.1:5311137-5311309 GCF_015228065.2 Penaeus monodon
ATTGATTACACTTCTACCTGCATTGGCTTGGGTTCTCAGCAACTTGACGAGTCGGCAACAGTGACACAGATTCCCTTTTTAGTTTATCTGGGAATAATTTCGGTGACCCTGAGATTTTCTCGCTAATTGCTCACTGCCTGTTGCAAGATTCTGCAGGCATGTTGTTGCAAAG
>NC_051408.1:5311935-5312067 GCF_015228065.2 Penaeus monodon
AGAATGTAAGGCTTAAGTACACCAGGGAGAGGCAGGTACAACAACATCAACTTGTAATAAAGAGTTTTATTATTGTTTCCCAGTGAAAAAGATGATTTTTGTTATTCTTTAAGACTGATTTACCGTTTTCTT
>NC_051408.1:5313301-5313625 GCF_015228065.2 Penaeus monodon
TCCAAGGTACATGAAATCTTGTATATGTATTACGACCAGGAAGCCGTTGCAATAAATAATGCAATGTACTGTAATTACACTTTGAATACATATAGCTATTAATATCTAACTGAATCATCGTTGATTTGTTAATATTCAAATCAGCTCGTTATTAGATATTCAAGCATATTACAAACAAGTTAAATTTTTAACAGTTTTTCCCTTCATGGTTCGGTTTAAAAACATCATTATATAAAACTTAATGTATATCCAATTATGTGCTGACGTGCAATCTTCATAAAAAAATAAGTTATGATTTTATTTTCGTAAAGGAGAGTTAGAGTT
>NC_051408.1:5313774-5314257 GCF_015228065.2 Penaeus monodon
ACCAAGATTTGAGTTTAAATATTTGTTAAGACTGGGTTGAAATCTCCGCTTTATAAACCAAATGACCATAACAACTTTCCCTAAATAAAATGTTTATAACAAGGAAAAGGAAAATATGGGAGCTTCAACATTTCCCTAAAACACTGAAGTCCCCCCTCGAGTGGAAAAGCTTAGGGGACAAACGTAATTGCGATGAAACATTTATCATCATAGAGCAATTATGGCAGCAATTGCGTTACCCTTCTTTTTAACGCGTGTGATATTAAAGTCTGATAGATTTGGGGGGGAGGAGGGTAAAATGATAGAGATTTTTGTTTACTTTGTTTTGAGTCTTCTCGTGTTCTGTTTTTTTCTGTGTGATTTATTAACAAAAAATATATTATTATTTTTTGAATATCGTTTTGGGGATCTTCTGTTAGGATGGTAAGATCGTGTTTGGAGATGTAGGTGTGTTTGTTACTTTGTTTTACTTTTTATCTTTTT
>NC_051408.1:5314436-5315067 GCF_015228065.2 Penaeus monodon
CTACTCTCTCCTATGCCACTCCTCAGCCCCTTCTTTCTCTCAGACAACCAATCCCAATGCTATTTGCCTGAATACCGTGCGGACCCGATCACTGTTTGCCGCGTCCAAGGTCATCACGACTCCTTGCCGTTGTCTTAAACCATACCTTTAGCGATTTCCCGACCACCCTCTTACACGTTAACGCAAACCAACGAACCCCGTCGCTCAATTGGAGCAGATTCGCCCGTCGTGTTCAGCGAATGCTAATGATAACCGACCACTTTCCGTCATCGGCCATCGAGAGGCAGAAAGGGGTTACTCTTTTTCGTCCGGCTCAGTCGTGCTTCGGCCTGTGTGGTGTGCGGACGCGCGTGTCGAGCTCCTGGCGTGAGAGAGAACGACGCTCTCGCTGGCTTCTGCTCCTCCAGCTGCGCCTACTCGTGTGTTGCTGCTGTTTGTATTCCCTTGGGGGAGAGGGGACGAGGGGGAAGTACTGGAGATCCTAAACCGGGGGATATTTATGTGGGACAATATCGCTGGTTATTCGTAATTTTGAACACCTTTTTTTTCTTTTGTGTATTTTTTCCACTCCTTAAAAAAAAAACCCTCATCTGATCACGGACTTTAAAAAAAAACTGAAGAAATTTGAGTT
>NC_051408.1:5315126-5315290 GCF_015228065.2 Penaeus monodon
AAACTTGCTAGAGGCGAGAAGTTCTTACCTGAAGGAGCCACTCGGGAACGCACTCTTATGCTCTGCCGCTAAGGTAAGTTTGGCACAGCGCTACGAGGCAAACTTTGGCTCGGGGGGGGGGGGGGGAGAAACGAGTGTTGTGTTGCTATAGCCTGGCCACACCA
>NC_051408.1:5315333-5315431 GCF_015228065.2 Penaeus monodon
ATATCCCCTTCCACCCCCCCGCCCCCCTACACCTCCCTATAAGAACTGCCGTCGACCGAATTATAAAGTTTCACGGAGAATGGAGAAAAATATGCTGC
>NC_051408.1:5315491-5315577 GCF_015228065.2 Penaeus monodon
GGGGGATTCATTATTTTCGTTTATAGAATTTGGTCTAGCTTTAGTGCTGTTGCTAAGAGGAAATGTGTCAATCAATTCTAGTTGTT
>NC_051408.1:5316450-5316773 GCF_015228065.2 Penaeus monodon
GGCACCCAAATATGAACTTTTTTTTGCAACTCTTTTTGCATCTATTATCATTCATATCATTGCATACTCGTCTCGCAAGTAAATATTCAAAACTAGAAAATTATCTTATTGACCGAAACCTGTCTGTTGAGTAGAGAGGACCTTTCAAAATCCTTGGGTCAGCTGGAAAATTAATCTTAGATTAAAGGTGTCCGCGGTTGAGAGAAGACTGGGAAAAGTAATACAAATTGTAACAATATTTACGACAGCTCAAGAAATGACTGAGGCAAAAACACTAATATTTCTGTTGCTGGTGCTCTTAAGGAATATCTATATATCACCTG
>NC_051408.1:5317259-5317421 GCF_015228065.2 Penaeus monodon
TGTGCTTTCTTAAATTTAACATTTATATGTACTAGTTATGGAGCACATGATGATTATAGTAATTCACTGTAGTACAAATAGCAATAACAATATTAATTTACATGTGAAAGGAATGATTGATAAATATATAGAGACTATCATTTTTTTAGAAATATGGAAAGT
>NC_051408.1:5317458-5317947 GCF_015228065.2 Penaeus monodon
CTCTTTACTATGATTATAGCGAACCCTTAATGAACTGGAATCGGTTGTCTTTTCATATTTGATATTATTATCGTTAGCTAATTACTTTCACCGCAAGAATGTGTGCTCATGTTTACTCGTTTATGTGTTTGTTTACCCGTTTGTGTGTTTGTTTACTCGTTTTTGTGTTTGTTTACCCGTCTGTGTGTTTGTTTACCCGTTTGTGTGTTTGTTTAACCCTTTGTGTGTTTGTTTACCCCTTTGTGTGTTTGTTTACCCCTTTGTGTGTTTGTTTACCGCTTTGTGTGTTTGTTTACCCGTTTGTGTGTTTGTTTACCCGTTTGTGTGTTTGCCCAAGGTTCATGTACGTTATGTACGTTTTTTTAAATGAAATTTTGAGGGTACTTTGGCCGTGACCTGGGGACCAATTCATTAGGCTCTGCTGGCGAGTCGGATTGAGAGGGAAATGAAGATTTTTCACGCATGCAAGCAACAACAGAAATCGTTTTG
>NC_051408.1:5318325-5318478 GCF_015228065.2 Penaeus monodon
TATCAACATCGACAATCAAATCCACATCAACCCAATCACACGATTCGACCCACGACAGAGCAGCAAACAGTTATAGTCGTTGCAACACGTCGCTTATGTCAACGTTTGCAGTTGATTATCACGACCCCTGAATTAAGCTGTTCTCAATAGGTG
>NC_051408.1:5318576-5318722 GCF_015228065.2 Penaeus monodon
TCATTACCGAGTCAATATTTACTGCATAAACTTGATAACAAAACAATGTAAATAAAGATTGTAAGAAGGATAAGCTCGGGTGTTGGGATGGATTGGGTAGGGGGGAAGGGGGGAAGGGGGGGAGGACGTAGAGGTCATAATGAGAT
>NC_051408.1:5318750-5318883 GCF_015228065.2 Penaeus monodon
AATTGGAGGGGAAAGGGGTTGGGAGGGATTACGTTCTTCTTATTAGCCTGTGTTGGTGTGTTGTTCATTTTCATTTTCATTTTTTTTTTCTTGGGGGGGGGGGTGTTAAAGCACGTGGATGATGTGACGGGTT
>NC_051408.1:5318907-5318995 GCF_015228065.2 Penaeus monodon
CATGGGTATTGCTTCATTTTGTTTTTCTTTTTATATAAGTGGTACGTTTGGAGTCGATGATACAGATCTAACTATTAATCTTGTTCAC
>NC_051408.1:5319224-5319342 GCF_015228065.2 Penaeus monodon
GAGGTAACCGAAGTGAGGTTAATTGTCCGTGACACGTTAATTACTAGCGGTATAAACAAGTTAATTATCGACAGGAGAATTCCCTCGTTAAAGGCAAGCAGATATCGTCAACTGATGC
>NC_051408.1:5319640-5319853 GCF_015228065.2 Penaeus monodon
CTGGGCTGCCAATCCGAGGGGAGGAGGGGGAAAAAAGGTGGGGATATGAGGGGAGCAGAGGATTAGTTTGAGTGCCAGGGAGGCAACGTTCACGATGGAAAATGTTACGTCAGAGTGAATGTTTAGGGAAATGATAGCTCCAACTTTGCGTTCTTATCTGTTGGGAATTAAATGGACCTGAATATTAGATGGGGGTGTGCAGTAACTGTATTG
>NC_051408.1:5320177-5320564 GCF_015228065.2 Penaeus monodon
TAGTGATGTAAAAGTGTACTTTCAGAAGAATGAGAGGTCCATTTTCACAGTCATGTGTACCGGAAGAAATATGAGTTAGAATGGAAATGAGGAAAGGGGAAGGAAAGAGAAGGAGGGGAAGGGAGAAGAGCAGGAGAGGAGGAAAAGGAGACGAAGGGAGGAGGGGAGAGGAGGAAGGGGGAAAGGGAAAGGGGAGCGAGAGGAGGAAGGGCGAGAGAAGGAAGAAAGGAGAGGAGAAGGGGAGGAGAAGGAGGAGAAGGAAAGGCGAAAGGGGGATGTACGGAGAAGGGGGGAGGAGAAGAAAAGCTTGGGGGGTACTTCATTACCTTTAGTCGTGACTGACATACTACATGCCTGAACTTACTATTATGAAAAGTGGTCTGGGGG
>NC_051408.1:5320583-5320956 GCF_015228065.2 Penaeus monodon
AAGTCCCTTACACTAGAACTTTCCTACAGAGACAAATGGGTTTGACTTTATGGGTGGAATACGAAAGCGTTAATAAGGTACAACACACGCTATGCAAGCACAAACCCCATCTTTTTTTTTTTACTCTGTCTTTTCCCGTTTTTATCTACACGTAAATATTATAACTCCACGTAAAGATACAATGATGTACTCCAAGGGCATAAAACATGACGCTGTGTTGTATTGTGGGTCAAGAGATAAGTAATTATATAATGGAGAGATCTTGTGTACCGTAGTAGCTCGGCAGACAACAGGAGGCAGGAGTATGTCGTAAACAAAGGTGGATTTTTATTTTTCATTCTTTGTTTTTTTACTGTAATGTGAGGCGGTCATG
>NC_051408.1:5323211-5323324 GCF_015228065.2 Penaeus monodon
GCACTCACTGTCTTTATTCCAGACCATAAAGATAATGCAGTTAATGGCATTAGCTATGCTGTGAATTCCTTTCAGGAGCATCAACCATTATGAAATTTATGACTGCAATAAAG
>NC_051408.1:5323359-5323431 GCF_015228065.2 Penaeus monodon
ACTCCGTTAGTCTCCACCACGGATCATTCATTTTCGTCTTGCTTATTGGCTAAATTATCCTTAGTTATCGTT
>NC_051408.1:5324002-5324478 GCF_015228065.2 Penaeus monodon
ATTTTTAACACTTGTTTTCCGAAATGACCTTTGCACTCACAATGAGGAAAACATCACCATTTCGAAAACAAGGGAACAGAAGTGTTTTGTTTTCGTGCATAACCATCGCGTTTTATAGACGTGATCATAACAATAACAGCGATTAAAGATAAAGTTTAATTCAGTTATTGCAGCAGAGTGGTCATATTTGCGAAATGGGTCTGAGTTTACTTTAACATCTTATATATATAGAGAGAGATTAATACAAACATATATAAAGAGGTAATGTTAATGATAATATCATTTCGTGTTTGTGTATAAAGTTATTGACACGTATTGAGAGGTAATGATATCGGAAATTATATTTTTAATTATATTATTTTTTTCATATAAAAATATTAACAAAAACATTTATTTATAAGTTATGCTAACGATAATAACATGCGTCAGTAAATGAACCATCGACAACCATATTTTTATCATCAAAATTAAGTTCT
>NC_051408.1:5325272-5325398 GCF_015228065.2 Penaeus monodon
GAGAAGATGAAAAGCAGGATTATGAAAGAGGATCTATTTCCGAGCCTACCTCTCCCTCTCTACACTTTGCGGTATCTTTTTCCTCGAAATAGACTCTTGTTGGTCCGTATCTGCGCGCATTCTGGA
>NC_051408.1:5326325-5326561 GCF_015228065.2 Penaeus monodon
CTGTCTGTGTGTTTGTGCATATACACGTCCCTTACACACGTCTCATACAGTAAAATCTACACAGAAATTCAAGGAGAGGCAGTGAACGGAGCAGACATTGAGCTTTCACTATTTACACTCATTCTGAAGGTGCGATTCAGCCTTTTAGCAGGAGGAGGCGCGTCATTCAATTAGTAGATGAAAACTGTGCTGAATGAACAGTAGTTCTAAATTTAATTCTCATTTGGCAAAAATTC
>NC_051408.1:5326826-5327143 GCF_015228065.2 Penaeus monodon
CATCTGATATATTGAATCCATTTTGATTCCGTTTCATTCTCTTTAACTATAACTTATGATGCATTTAGCTCGTCCTTTGCTTCGTGTGCTGTGAACTAATGAGTATTTAGTTAAATGATTTAACTTTCTCATTTTTCCTCGTGTCTTCCTCCCCCCCCCCTCCCATTGTTGATAAAAATACCACCATTTTTGTCATTTGCGTAATGAAAGCGTTTGTGCGAACCTGTGTTTAAGGATGTATGAGAATAATACTTTATATAATACATTTATGTTACGCTGGAATAGTTGAAACGAGAAATAGGGATGGAATCATTATA
>NC_051408.1:5327851-5328061 GCF_015228065.2 Penaeus monodon
AAATGGAAATAATAAACAAAGAAAGAAAGAACAGGCATAAAACACAAAACAAATGATATTGTACAGAAGATTAAGTTCTGATCTCTAGCAACTTATGAAAAAACAAATACAAATGTAAAAAAGCTTATCTACGAAAATTCAAAATGTCAGTGTTTCTCTGATGATTAATAAAGTTTTAGAATACCACTTAATGCCATATATATCAATAGT
>NC_051408.1:5328126-5328303 GCF_015228065.2 Penaeus monodon
GAGGAGAGGATGAAAGAAGGAGAAGCGAATATCGTGGAGGTACAGGATAATTCTGTTCTTCCCTTTAGTGTAGATATTATGATCTGCTGAACCTCGAGCTTCAGTGTAATTATGAGAGAGGATTAGGTGGATAAAGATGGATCATTCCACAGGAAATCTGTTTTACGAAATTTAGTG
>NC_051408.1:5329230-5329787 GCF_015228065.2 Penaeus monodon
GAACAGCTGTTAATATGCAGCCAGTTGGGATTATTCAATGCACTACGGCTAATCAACGAAATTAAAAATGTATCATTTAAGCTACTAATTCTGCAGATAGCCTTTGGAAATACCATTGTGATGACTTTGACTATCAGAATAATATCATAACACACACACTCACCATCTTTATAACAATAAAACGAATGAAATCATAGAAAAAGAAACTTATAAACCGCACTGAAAATATAACTGATACATATCAATCTCCTGCAGCAGATTGTACATAAATACCCATCTGTTAGTTCTTCATAAAACAAAACTTTACGACTGACCCTGTTTGCGAACGTATTGTTGTATTGACGTGCACAAAACCGTATTTCATGCTAGAAATCGCACGCTTGCATCCTCTATATACCAAGGCTTTGGTGAATGGCGGTTCCCCTGTATAACATTCAACCATTTGAATGACCTGTTCTGTTTAGGTCAACTGTGATGTAAATTTATTGTAAAGATTCTATTTTGCTTTTGTTTCGATGATAGCTATCCTGTGAACATGAAGTACAGACAGTTGATTC
>NC_051408.1:5329915-5330162 GCF_015228065.2 Penaeus monodon
ACGTATTCGGGTATGCTATTGTCTCTGTATAAATGCATACTCGCAAATAATCTTTACAACAACTGATTTTGAATAAAAAAAAATGGCGTATAGTATTTTATCAGAATGAATAGTGTTTATGTTCATTTACACTTTTATTGTTTAAACAGTATATTGGATGCATTTGTTATTCATTATTTTTATCGTGTGTGTGCTGTGCAAATGTTGGCTTTTGTATCTGTATATCATTTTGTATATAACTTGTTTT
>NC_051408.1:5330622-5330879 GCF_015228065.2 Penaeus monodon
CAATTTTTTTTTTTTAAATTCTCATCTTTGCAATACGATCAACATTACTTAATCAATGCAAGAACTTTGTAATTCTAACGTCTTTGGGCGAAGACCACACAAATAACTGATAGACCTTGGGTGTTAGATTTTAGAAGAAATATGGCCTTTTATCCAGTTTGAATTTTTGTTGAAGATATTTCCGTGTTATGTAGTTGTGTCGATGGTGCCTGTTATCCGCTCTTCTTTTCTTTGCTCTCCATCTCTCTCCCTATCCG
>NC_051408.1:5331345-5331468 GCF_015228065.2 Penaeus monodon
CGAAAATCCCATTTCAGAAGCTTTCTCGTCAGTTCCCTGAACCTTTATCATAGTTTCCCCTTGAAGGTAATTGATAAATTTCCCGTAACTGGGTGCGCGATAGGAAGAGATGGGGAGATGAGT
>NC_051408.1:5331536-5331761 GCF_015228065.2 Penaeus monodon
AAAAAAGGGGCGATAAAAAAGAGGTGAAAGAATGAACAATAAAGAAGTCTGGTGGGAATGAGATGAATATCGGACAATACGAGTAGGAAGAAAAGAAGAAAAAAAAGAGAGGAAACAGTGTAAATATATGGAAGAGGGACTAAGTGATAAAAAGGAGGAACTGAAGTGGAGTTAGGGAAGAAAAATGGACTCAGAGGGGAATCTCATAACTTTACTGTTTTGTGG
>NC_051408.1:5332124-5332338 GCF_015228065.2 Penaeus monodon
AGTGATAGGTTAGTATTGCATAATCCATATTGAATCTAAATCTAAATGAATTAGCCTTCAGTCCTAAGAAGAATGGAACCGGTTTAATCTCAATCTATCGTGATTTTAGGCAGATTAGTAGTTCGAATCCGGCGTTTGAAATTAACTTCTTTTTTTTCTCTCTCTCTCTTTCCCGAACCTACACTTTCACTGCAAGCTAATGATATAGATTCGA
>NC_051408.1:5332573-5332876 GCF_015228065.2 Penaeus monodon
AAAAAAAAAAACAGCGTACGCTCATAGTGAGAAAGGGTAAATGACAGGAACGAATTTCGTTACAATGGAAAAATAAAATATATATAGCACAATATCAATTAAATAAAGATGGTGGATATAACGAATTCGAGAAAGACGGTGTTTCAAATCTGAAAGAATAATAGCAAAATTAATAAAATGTCTTCACCTGGAAGTGAGGCAGAAAAAAAATCGACTTTCATTAAATAACAGACAAGCATTAGGAATCAAAACAGGTTTAAGGAAACACGTATATAGAAAATTTGATTATTCACTTCTAAACTG
>NC_051408.1:5332920-5332989 GCF_015228065.2 Penaeus monodon
CGAATTAAATGCACAATTATATATTAGATCAATCACTGACAGTATGACATACAATGTATCTTTTTTCAT
>NC_051408.1:5333021-5333285 GCF_015228065.2 Penaeus monodon
TCAGTTACTGACAATATGACACACATTGTATCTTTTTACATAAGAATAAAATAAAAAAGTTTAAGAATGGCAAGAAAACTGAAAATGTAAATACCTGATTTGAAAACCAAATAACTTATCTAACGATCAGAAATTTCTATTACATTACGAAAGATAATTCCAGTAATTCTAGAAGAGAAAATTAATCTCCATCTGATTATTTTCTCTCCTTTCTACCATTGTTATAAGATTATCTGTGATAGAATTGATATGAAAACATAAGGA
>NC_051408.1:5333531-5333624 GCF_015228065.2 Penaeus monodon
GGAGGAATATACATTTTCATTGAAGCGGCAAAACGACGTTCTTCAAAAGCTAATGATATAAGCAATAGAATATCTATAAGGAAGAAATATATA
>NC_051408.1:5334260-5334372 GCF_015228065.2 Penaeus monodon
GCATGGATAACAGAGAGGAAAATTCGAGAGGAAAACTGGCCTAGGACAAAAGCGGTCACTACTTTAACAAACAGTCTTGTTAGGAAAAGTCCAAAAGAGGACACAGTTTGGA
>NC_051408.1:5335499-5335688 GCF_015228065.2 Penaeus monodon
TAGAAATACTGAATGAATACCGTGAAGATACCAGATAATTGCTGTCTATTTCGTTCGCCAATTCCAAGGATTACTGGAACTGATGCTCGTCGTTGTCTGACGCGCCGTGACGTCAGCGCCAGCCTCACCCTCAATGGGCGTCGGAATGGGCTCCATAACGCACGTTTGGGCAGTGAATGGGAAGAAAGA
>NC_051408.1:5336335-5336457 GCF_015228065.2 Penaeus monodon
AGATTAAACCTGGGCCACCAAGGCCTTTCTGCCGCGTCTCTCCGACGGCCACCCTTGGGAAGCCAGGCCAAGGATGTCTCTCTTTGTTCGTATCTTCATTTCATATGAGACACTTTTAGTCA
>NC_051408.1:5337051-5337871 GCF_015228065.2 Penaeus monodon
GTACACATGCTTTTATCCCTGTGTGAAACATGCTCTTTAAAATTTCCCCAGACCAAACAGGGCATTACCAAAACCCCGACCCAGGGTATACACAGCATCAAGACCTCACAGGAAGACCTCATACAATATATCCAGGATGTTATTCCAGCACATTGCGGCAAAGTTGACCTGAGGCTATCTACTCTAAAGCATTGTTCTGGGACAACATCGCCTTTTAACTCTCCAGGGCAAAGGACTGCGTGCAAGCAATTGACTAGAACATGTCTAAGACTTGAATGTCAATTTGCTTGCATTCACGCCGCGAAGAAAATATAGTGAATATTTCAACCCGCTCTGTGTATCTCAAGAGAGTGTTTCTTTTTTTCCTTTATTAAGTCATTAGAATTCATCTCCTCGCTCACAAACTGCAGCAAACATACAGAAGTGAATTAACATACGTGCACATACATTTTCCACATGATCTACAAAGCCTGTTTTGTAATATAAGGCTTTTCCGTCTCATCTGAATGACCCCGGAATGCAGGAGAGGAAAAAATGAATAAAACAATTGAAGGGAAAGTTGCCAGTGTTGCCAGGTTTTATTAGTTTCTGGTTGGACGCCTCCGTAAGCGCTGTTGCTGGAAACGCTGCTCAGATGCGTTGAAAAAAAGGGGTTGAGGGAAGGTATTTACGTCTGTATATATTTACGATTCTAAGCAAAGAAAGAGAACAAAAAAAATCCGAATTGTTGATTTAGGGGAAGTTTAACACTAAGGACAGGACGTGTGAAGTTATTCAGAGAAATACGTACCAGATCCTAAATTGAAGAGATACCCCTTTT
>NC_051408.1:5338343-5338730 GCF_015228065.2 Penaeus monodon
GACCGGATAAGTAGCGGCGCTCAGACGATATCATTTGAATGAAAATATTTCCTGCCTTTTCGTCTCGTTTCGGAAGTCGTAAACGGCGAGCGAATTGCCGGCGGAAAGGTTCGAAAAAGACAATTGCATTCGGTTTAGCCTCGGCGGAACAGGATTCTTATTACGGTGGGAAGTGGGGTGGTGGGGGAGGGTGGGGGGGGGTGGGGGGGAAAAGGGGGAGGGTGATGGGGAAAAGGGGGAGGGTGATGGGGAAAAGGGTGAGGGTGATGGGGCGAGTGAAGGGTGATGGGGAAGGGTGGGGAGAGTGATGGGGAGAGGGAAGGGTGATGGGGAAGTGTGGGGAGGGTAATGTGGGAACACCACCACCACAAAAAAACAAAAAAAAAA
>NC_051408.1:5339208-5339379 GCF_015228065.2 Penaeus monodon
GTACACGAAGAAAACCTTTCTGTCGTGATCCACTGAGAGAGTCGTGTTGGTGATTCAAGTGAACACTGAGAAACTATAAATTCACGGGCGTCGAAGTCCATTATGCACTGGGATGGGTTCTGGTTAAGGGACTCTGCGCCAATAGAGCCTTTTTTATGCGTGTTTGGGTGT
>NC_051408.1:5339964-5340123 GCF_015228065.2 Penaeus monodon
TAAAAGTACTGTAGCGAAATTATCCCAGGCAGGAGTTGTGAATGACACATTGTACCCTTGCTTAATGAGAGGACCCCCGGCTTGGAAATCTTAATGGGTGGAGAGAGCAGCTTCTTGGAATAGGGAGCTTTATTATAGAGTAATAGATAGAGTTCGTAC
>NC_051408.1:5340158-5340249 GCF_015228065.2 Penaeus monodon
ATTAGGTAGGAGGTGGGAAGGGGAAGGAAGTGATGGTTACATATATATTTTTTTAATTAGGGAGGAGTTGGAAAGGGGAAGAATGTGATGG
>NC_051408.1:5340397-5340743 GCF_015228065.2 Penaeus monodon
ATTAGGTAGGAGGTTCGTAGGTGAAAAAATGGATATAAGTTTGATAGTTTTAATGATATGCGCATTTTTCTTACGTATTTATTTTGAATGAGGTTGTTTAATTCCTTTTCCATTGACAAATTACATAATAACATCACGTGTTTTTGTATCCTCTGTTAACATCCTTTAGCGAAAGGGTAATTTTCTCCTCACCCGTTTTGTCGAGGCTACAGTATATTCTTAGAGTCTAGTCTCCGAGTAATTTATTCCAGACAGTGTGGACTTGATGACTTAGTTCTCCTGCAGCTGCTGAAAGCTCCTTTCAGATTCACAGGAATTTGAAAGTAGCTATTCAAAAAGACTGTCC
>NC_051408.1:5341069-5341290 GCF_015228065.2 Penaeus monodon
TATTCACTTCATCGATCTTTACTTTTTCTCTCAGTATGCTATCGTCCCACTTACTCGCATCCATCCTGTTTCTTTTTCCATCTCCTCCTCCTCTCCCCTTTCGTCCATTATTTTTTTTTCTCTCTTTCTCTTGTCTCTGTCATCTTTATTACTTCTTTTGTTCTCCGTTCATATTCTCCCCCTTTCACTTTCTCTCTTGAATCCTTATCCTTTCATGTATG
>NC_051408.1:5341884-5342213 GCF_015228065.2 Penaeus monodon
ATCTTAAAATCATGGATGAAGCTTAATATTTCTCGTATCTATAGATTTTTTGTAAAACGATTATTACAGACATACAAAGGACGAAGGGATCAAACTCTTGAAACAAACAAACACATACACCAAATACACCAAGGGAGCTAAATCAATATATGCCCCTGAAAAAAAAAAATCTTGAAATCAAATGAAGACATTTTGCTACAGTCTAAACTTTTGCATCAAGCATGCAATTAGAGCGCCTTCGCTCACCCAAAATATTTGCACACTTCCAAACAGAGAAATGTCAGGCATTTTCGAATTAAATTTCGCATGAACCTCCGAAGAAAGTGCTA
>NC_051408.1:5342266-5342717 GCF_015228065.2 Penaeus monodon
GTAAGAGGGAAGAATTCATTGCTTATGTCGACCACAGCTGATGCCCCTTCATCTCCACCCCTCCACCATTCCCTCCCCTCACCCCCTCTCTCTCCCACTCCCCTCCCCTTACCCTCTCTCCCACTCCCCTCTCCTCACCCTTCTCTCTCACTCCCCTCCCCTCACCCCCTCTCTCCCACCCACCCCCTCCTTCCCCTCCACCCCTCTCCATCCCCTCCACCCCCCTCCTTCCCCTCCACCCCCCTCCTTCCCCTTCACCCCCCCTCCTTCCCCTCCACCATCCATCTAAATCCTGTAAGTGATTTCGCATGCAGTTTTATAACCTCGGGTCTCTTCCCCATTTTTCCTCATTTCTGCCTTCCCCTCCACCCCAGGTCAGTTGGTTTTGGGGACTTAATTTCAAGCATCTTCTGTTCAGTTCGTTATATCTTTGTTCCTTTTCTATGTCTAC
>NC_051408.1:5342748-5343034 GCF_015228065.2 Penaeus monodon
GAACCTTAAAATCGCCTGAGTCTTCGGTGTCAGGAAGTCTCTATAAATTCTTGGCCCACTTAGCCTTTACTGCGTGCTAAATATTAATTATTTCTAGCCTTTCCTCTTTCTCGTTCTGCTCTGGCTTTCCTCCTGTCCTCCCCCATTCCTTTCATCCCTTTCATATCCCCTTTCTCTTATGCTTCCCTCCTCTACCTTTTTCTCTGTTTTTTTTTTCCATCCATTCTTCCCTCCCTAGCTCAAGCTACTCCTCCCTTCCCTTCCCTATTTTTTTCTTCCAATTCTT
>NC_051408.1:5343221-5343626 GCF_015228065.2 Penaeus monodon
TAAACATGAACTCAGCTATGCATTTCCCTGTCGACCATTTCTTATGCAGATCCACCATAGACAGGCAGGATTTTCTCCAGACTCGCCTCGCCCATCATTCCCTCTCCCAGACACTGCCCCCCCCCCCCCGCTCTTTCTCTAGACTCTCCTGCCCTGTCTCCTCTTTTCTTTCTAGATATACTTTCTTCCTTCTCTCTGTTTCCCTTAGGTATATACGTGTCCTCTTCCAGACTTTCTCGCATCCCTTTTATTTTTCAAACTATCTACTGTCCTCCTGTCCATTTCTCCTGTCTTCTCTTCTTTCGTTCCGTTTTCCTAGACATTTATCTTCCTCTCTGTACTTCCTCTTTTCTACAGACGATGCTCCCTAATCCTCCTCCTTCTCCCCTTTTCCCCTCAGACGAA
>NC_051408.1:5343713-5344263 GCF_015228065.2 Penaeus monodon
CTCCCCTAAAATCTCCCCTCTTTTTCTCCCTTTGCCAGACATCCTCCCTCCCCTTGCCCCTTTTCCCCCAGACAAATTCCCTTTCGTCCCTCCGTTTCCCCCGACTCTCCTTCTCCCTTCCCCTTTCCCTTTCCCCCCTTTCCTCCCTCCCTTTCCCTCAAGATCTCTTTCGTATTCCCCCTTCTTTCCCCTTCCTCTCCTCTCATCTCTTCCTCCCCCTCTCCTCTCTCCTTCCTCCCCTCTCCTCTCCTTCTCCTTCCTCCCCCTCTCTCTCTCTCCCCCCTCTCCTCTCCTCACTTCCCACCCTCTGCCTCTCTCCTTCCCCCTCTCCTCTCTCCTTCCTCCCCCTCTCCATCCTTTCCCTACTCCTTCCTTCCTCCCCTCTTCTTCTCACACTTCAGCGCCCTGCTTTTGACAATATTTTTCCCCATGAGCTTATCATCATCTTGTCTTCCCCCTGTTTCTTATTTCTGCTCGTTCGTTGCTTTCAACTCTCAAGGTTTTCAAAAATTCTAAAGCATAAAGATTAGGGAATAAACAGCAAACTGAC
>NC_051408.1:5344449-5344886 GCF_015228065.2 Penaeus monodon
AAAAAAAAACAGAAAAAAGTTAATTTCCAAAGTTGCCGTATTTGTAAATCATAATAGAGCGAATATTGTAATTTTCAACTTCCTTTTACGTTTGATATATAGCTCCCCAGATGTCACCAAAGTGTCTGCCTAAGATATACTTCTCTTCCTGTCAAATATCTTAAAGTGGAATACGTTTTCTTTCTTCACTGAAAACGAGGGAGATTCTTACTTCCTCATCTTTTAAGGAATTTGCATATCATATAGAATCAGCTTAGACTAGATTTGGAAAATAAGCATGTAAGAATATATACTTTGATGGGAATAAACTTTAAATTTCAACAGACTACTACTTATTCCATTAAAAAAATATAATAAAAGAAAATTATCTTTGTCGCATATCTAATTACCATACATTATTTAGCTTATTACCATATCATATATAGAATATCCGACTA
>NC_051408.1:5345178-5345259 GCF_015228065.2 Penaeus monodon
GCTGCATCTTGCCTTATACTCTGGTTCATCTCCCTCGCCATTCCCTCTTTTTTATATATCTCTTAATATCGCCGTACGTAT
>NC_051408.1:5345957-5346041 GCF_015228065.2 Penaeus monodon
TTTAAATTCTCACGCCTTCATCACGGCGATATGAAACACAGATCAGGAAAATCCGTTCTGCTTTTACAGCGGGATGCGAAACCG
>NC_051408.1:5346097-5346192 GCF_015228065.2 Penaeus monodon
TTTAGAGAGAATAGGAATGTAGCGTTTGTTTGTCTGCGTATATGTATTGTAGTTATGTGTTTATATACTTAAAAAAGGGAAAAGATTATATGTTC
>NC_051408.1:5346492-5346746 GCF_015228065.2 Penaeus monodon
CCTGACTAGTTATCTAGCATATCAAACCAAATATTTTTAGAATCGTAATGTGCTTATATAATTCACAGAATTCGTCCACGCGTAAGCTTATCTATACAAATACCTCCCCTGAAACCAAACGAAGTCAAAGTTTAATTCAAGTGTCCACTAAACACGCTTTTTTCTCCCTCTCTCCCTACAGCCACGGCGCTACGCTGATCGCCACACTCCTGAAGGGGACGTGAGAAGGACAAGGCAATGATGTGTGAGCTCCA
>NC_051408.1:5346765-5347416 GCF_015228065.2 Penaeus monodon
CGTGCGGGAAGCTGAGGGCTGAAGCTGAGAGCTGGAGTTAGAGCTGTGGGTAAGAGCTGAAGTTGAGAACTGAAGCTGAGAGCTGAGGGAAAGAGCTGAAGCTGAGAGCTGAGATTATAGCTGAAGTTGAGAACTGAAGTTAGAGCTGAGGGTAAGAGCTGAGGCTGAGAGCTGAGGAAGAGAGCTTAAGCTGACCCTCTGCTTTCCTTTTAAAAGTGTCCACAATTCTCGCCTCAAGGAAAGGCACTCTGTGAACCTTTGAGATGGACCCCTTCTGACGTCACGCTTTTTTTTTTACCTAAGTGACGCGTCATGCTATTCTCCCGAGAGACGTCACGTTCTTCCTCCGAGTGACGTCATGGTTTCTCCTTGAGGGTGCCCACGAGGAGAACCTCCGGCCTCTTCTCTCCGCCGCGCCCCCCCCTACAGGTCTCGCGCAGGAGGCGTGGGGAGAGGGAGGCGCTGCTACGGGAGTTCCCACCATGACGCCCACCTCCTCGTCGTGGGCGTGGACATCGCCTCGCGCCCTCGCCTCCGTCGTGGTGCTGCTCGCGCTCGCTGCTCAAGGTGAGGGTCGTCAGAAGCGAAGCCGTTTCTTGCGGTGTTTCGTTTCGCTTCTTCTGTTCATTCATTGATCTCACTGTATGGTAA
>NC_051408.1:5348964-5349132 GCF_015228065.2 Penaeus monodon
AAACAAGGAGTGCGCGCGGGGGCCACATCGCTCAAGACACTGAACTTCAGCAGCTGCTTTCAGTCCTCGTTAACTATGCTTTCACTGCTTCAATGCGGGGAATATATATGGCAATTTATTTTGAAGTAACTCCTGTCTCTGTCTCTCTTTCTCTTTTCTTCAGCAATT
>NC_051408.1:5349958-5350252 GCF_015228065.2 Penaeus monodon
TAGGAAAAGGCAAGAGAAAGCCGAATAAATACTCACAAGCGCAAATTGCACGCTCGCGAAACACAGCGCCGGCAGTTCGAGGTCAGACAGAGAGCGAGGGTGAGTCATGGCCACGTGCAAAGCTCAGCGGATCCGAGATAAGTCCATGGCCAAATATTTCCCTCATGGCCACAAGAGTCAGCCGGTGGACGAGCGCACATGACTTCTCTTGGCCAATGAGCTTGTCCATGCGTTTTGTGTTGTCTGCCTGTTTGTTTGATTTTTTTTTTGAGTGGTTCGATTTGTTTGTTTGAA
>NC_051408.1:5350478-5350745 GCF_015228065.2 Penaeus monodon
TTTTTTTTCTTTAGTGGTTGGATTTGTATTTGTTTATTCTCTTACGTTGTTACATTCTTTTTCATTTTATTTATTCATCTATTCATTTTTTTTGAGTGACCGGATTTTTTTTAGTGGTATATTATGCTGACTTTTTTTTGAGATTTGTTTTGGAATTTTTTTTTTTTTTAATTTTTTTTGTTTTGTTTTTTGTTATTTTGATATTTCTGTTTCTCTTTTTTTTACTCTTTTTTATGATCTTTTGGTTATCGTTTTGTTGTTTTTGTT
>NC_051408.1:5351265-5351765 GCF_015228065.2 Penaeus monodon
GCAGGCTCGTCTCACTAATCCCGTCCTTTCATATTCTGCGGATTTTACAATACTTATGGATCTACGCTGTCGCAGTCTGCAGCAGGAAGAAAGAGAGAGAATGAGAGAAAGAGAGAAAGAGGGAAAGAGAGAAAGAGAGAAGGAAGGGAAGAGAGAAAGAGAAAGGAAAGGAAGAGAGAAAGAGAGAGAAGAAGGAAGAGAGAAAGGAAGAAAAAGAGAAGGAAGGAGGAGAGAGAAGGGAAAGAGAAAGAGGAAGAGAAGAGAGAAAAGGGAAAGGAGAAAGAAGAAAGAAGGAAAGAGAAAGGGGAAAAAGAGAAAAAAGGGGAAGAGAGAAAAAAGAAAGAAGGAAGGAAAAGGGGGAAAAAAAAAAAGGGGGTTCCTACTGTCCTCCCCCATTCTCTCATTCCTTTCATTAGCCCCTTCTCTTATGCTTCCCTCCTCTTACCTTTTCTCTGTTTTTTTTTTCCATACATTCTTATCCTCTCCCTAGCTAAAGCTAC
>NC_051408.1:5351981-5352407 GCF_015228065.2 Penaeus monodon
ACCCACGCTTCTAAACATGAACTCAGCTATGATTTCCCTGTCGACCATTTCCTTATGCGATCACACCATAGAACAGGGATTTTCTCAGGAATCGCATCGCCCCATCAGTTCCCTCATCCCAGAACACTGCCCACCCCCCGCTCTTGCTTAGGACTCTCCTGCCCTGTTTGCTCCTCTTTCTTTCTAGATATACTTTTCTTCCTTCTCTCTGTTTCCTTAGGTAATATTACGTGTCCTATTCCAGACTTTTCGCATCCTTTATTTATCAAACTATCTACTGTCCTCCTGTCATTTACTCTGTCTTCTTTCTTTTCGTGCCGTTTTCCTAGACATTTCATCTTCCTCTCGGTAACTTCATCTTTTCTACAGGACGATGCTCCCTAATCCTCCTCCTTCTCCCCTTTTCCCCTCAGACGAATTTCCTCT
>NC_051408.1:5352640-5352829 GCF_015228065.2 Penaeus monodon
TTCACACTTCAGCGCCCTGCTTGGACATATTTTTCCCCCAGTGAGCTTATCATCATCTTGTCTTCCCCCTGTTTCTTATTTCTGCTCGTTCGTTGCTTTCAACTCTCAAGGTTTTCAAAAATTCTAAAGCATAAAGATTAGGGAATAAACAGCAAACTGACAACATAAAAAGTCTAAACCTACAAAACC
>NC_051408.1:5353030-5353494 GCF_015228065.2 Penaeus monodon
ACATACAACTAATGTAATTTTTGGATAACTTAAAAAAAAAAAACAGAAAAAAGTTAATTTCCAAAGTTGCCGTATTTGTAAATCATAATAGAGCGAACAGTGTAATTTTCAACTTCCTTTTACGTTTGATATATGGCTCCCCAGATGTCACCAAAGTGTCTGCCTAAGATATACTTCTCTTCCTGTCAAATATCTTAAAGTGGAATACGTTTTCTTTCTTCACTGAAAACGAGGGAGATTCTTACTTCCTCATCTTTTAAGGAATTTGCATATCATATAGAATCAGCTAGACTAGATTTGGAAAATACGCATGTAAGAATATATACTTTGATGGGAATTAAACTTTAAATTTCAACAGACTACTACTTATTCCATTAAAAAAATATAATAAAAGAAAGTGATCTTTGTCGCATATCTAATTACCATACATGTATTAGTATGCCATTATCAATTATATGGAATAT
>NC_051408.1:5354529-5354602 GCF_015228065.2 Penaeus monodon
CTTGCCTTATACTCTGGTTCATTCCCTCGCCATTCCCTCTTTTTATTATATCTCTTAATATCGCGTACGTTAT
>NC_051408.1:5355215-5355300 GCF_015228065.2 Penaeus monodon
GTTTAAATTCTCACGCCTTCATCACGGCGATATGAAACACAGATCAGGAAAATCCGTTCTGCTTTTACAGCGGGATGCGAAACCG
>NC_051408.1:5355356-5355451 GCF_015228065.2 Penaeus monodon
TTTAGAGAGAATAGGAATGTAGCGTTTGTTTGTCTGCGTATATGTATTTTAGTTATGTGTTTATATACTTAAAAAAGGGAAAAGATTATATGCTC
>NC_051408.1:5355767-5356658 GCF_015228065.2 Penaeus monodon
GATGTATGCATAAATACACCTCAATTATCTATTGTACCTGCCTGAGTATCTAGCATATCAAACCAAATTATTTTGAATTCGTAACGGCCTATATATTTCACAGAATTCGACACGGTAAAGCTTGTCTATACAAATACTCGCCTTGAAAACCAACGAAGTCAAAGTTTAATTCAAGTTGTCCAACTAAAAACACGCTTTTATGCTCCCTCTCTCCCTACAGCCCCCCCGGCGCTACGCTGATCGCCCACTCCTGAAGGGGACGTGAGAAGGAACAAGGCAAATGATGTGTGAGATCCATTTTTTTTTTCTTTTTTTCGTGGGGCAAGCTGAGGGCTGCAGCTGAGAGCTGAGTTAGAGCTGTGGGTAAGAGCTGAAGTTGAGAACTAAGCTGAGAGACTTAGGTGTTGAGAAAAGAAAGCTGAGAAGCGAGATTATAGCTGAAGTTGAGAACCTGAAGTTAGAGCGAGCGGTAAGAGCTGAGGCTGATGAGCTGAGGAAGAGAGCTTAAGCTGACCCTCTGCTTTCCTTTAAAAGTGGTCCACAATTCTCGCCCAAGGAAAGGCACTCTGTGAACCTTGAGATGGGAACCCCCCTTCTGACGTCACGCTTTTTTTTTACTAAGTGACGCGTCATGCTATTCTCCCGAGAGACGTCAGCTCTTCCTACGAGTGACGTCATGGTTTCTCCTTGAGGGTGACCACGAGGAGAACCTCCGGCTCTTCTCTCCGCCGCGCCCCACACAGGTCTCGCGCAGGAGGCGTGGGGAGGAGGAGGCGCTGCTCACGGGAGTTCCCACATGAACTGCCCACTCTAGTCGTGGGCGTGGACATCGCCTCGCCGCCCTCGCCTCCGTTGGTGCTGCTCGCGCTCGCTGCTCAGGTGAGGGTCGTC
>NC_051408.1:5357380-5357519 GCF_015228065.2 Penaeus monodon
CTTTAAACAAGGAGGCGCGCGGGGGCCACATCGCTCAAGACACTGAACTTTCAGCAGCTGCTTTTTCAGTCCTCGTTAACTATGCTTTTACTGCTTTAATGCGGAGAATATATAAATGGCAATTTATTTGAAGTAACTC
>NC_051408.1:5357971-5358327 GCF_015228065.2 Penaeus monodon
TGTTCCTTTAATCCTCTTGCTCCCCTGTATACCTTTAAATATCTTCTAGTTCTTTTCCTCTCCCCCCCCGGTAAAGACTCTCACAAGACTAACAATAAAAGTAAATTGATATTGAATGGAAAGAAGAAAGAATGAATGAAAAGAATGAAAAGACATTGATAAGATTTATGAATGAAAGAATGATAAGAATGAATGAAAGAATGAAAGAAATGAATCGACGAGAATGAAAGACGACTGATATAAAACTGAATGGCAAAATATATAATTACATGAATCAAAAAAAACAAAAAAAACTCAAGAATAGATAGAGATACAGATAGACAGATTAACATAGATGAATAAATAAATAAATAAAT
>NC_051408.1:5358440-5358713 GCF_015228065.2 Penaeus monodon
AAACAAACAAACACAAAAATAAATGCATAAACAATAGGAAAAGGCAAGAGGAAAGCCGAAATATACATACTCACAAGCGCAAACTGCACGCTCGCGAAAACACAGCAGCCGGCAGTTCGAGTGTCAGGAACAGAGAGCGAGGGTGAGTATGGGCAACGTGCAAAGCTCAGCGGATCCGAGATAAGTCCATGGCCAAAATAGTTCCTCTGGCCACAAAAGTCAGCCGGGGGACGACGCACATGACTTCTCTTGGCCGATGAGCTTGTCCATGAC
>NC_051408.1:5359137-5359290 GCF_015228065.2 Penaeus monodon
AGTGGTTGTATTTAGTATTTGTTTATTCTCTTACGTTGTTACATTCTTTTTTTCATTTTATTTATTCATCTATTCATTTTTTTTGAGTGACCGGATTTTTTTAAGTGGTATCTTATGCTTTTTGATATTTGTTTTGGAATTGTTTTGAATTGA
>NC_051408.1:5359743-5359827 GCF_015228065.2 Penaeus monodon
CATGTAGGCTCGTCTCACTAATCCTGTCCTTTCATATTCTGCGGATTTTACAATACTAGGATCTCCGCTTGTCGCAGTTGCAGC
>NC_051408.1:5360538-5360623 GCF_015228065.2 Penaeus monodon
TGCAAAGGATGAATAAAAATATATATCGCTGATTCGGTGGCGTCGTTTTCCGTTGCTGGAAGTCAGTTTTATTTTCTCCCTGAAT
>NC_051408.1:5361386-5361781 GCF_015228065.2 Penaeus monodon
CTATTCCACATGCTTGTCAAGTACGCCGCTCACTAATCATAAACAACAAAGCCTGACTTATTACGCAACCTCTCTCCTCCCTACCTCAACCTCAGCCTCTCTCCTCCCTACCTCAACCTCAGCCTCTCTCCTCCCTACCTCAGCCTCAGCCTCTCTCCTCCCTACCTCAGCCTCACTCTCCCTACACGTAAGCTTTTCCCAAGCCATCCGACCCAGCTTAACCGCATCAAACCATGGTCGCCCATCGTGTCTCGGTCACGCCCACGACGCCCATTTAGGCCCACGCAGATGAGGCTAATCTAATCAGTGTAACCTGCCATAAAGCTAATCAAATTCTAAGTCAGGTCAGCGGAGCCAATCGAGTCGAATTAGACTAATTAATGACTATGACGATG
>NC_051408.1:5363353-5363495 GCF_015228065.2 Penaeus monodon
CCCCCCCTCGACCGTCGCTTGCAGATCGCCCAACCCGCACATGTGACTGGGATCGCATGTCAGCCGAACTATGCACATCAATCCTGGTGAATATTGGATCTCCGGCGCGCGTTCATTATTAACATCTTGATTTCCTGCCTCT
>NC_051408.1:5366795-5366902 GCF_015228065.2 Penaeus monodon
TCTCTTTACCTGGACACTTACCTGAAAGCCTCTTTGTACAAAAGTGACACTAAAAGCATTCACACCATCAAACCGACATGCACAGATTCAGAGAAATCGGGGGAGAA
>NC_051408.1:5366992-5367083 GCF_015228065.2 Penaeus monodon
TCTGCAAAATTGATATATATCACTTTGAAATAGGACAGGTAATCCCAACGGAGAATTGGGTACACCAAGCGGCCCGTTGGTGTTGACGGGC
>NC_051408.1:5367981-5368942 GCF_015228065.2 Penaeus monodon
AAAGCAGCCCAGTTCCTTTCCCCGCAACTCGGCGAAGTCCGCTGGATGTCACCTTTTCCGGATGTTTTGCAGATGTGCGTCAATACGGTTGCAGGGAGAGTTGCATGAGCAAGCCGGAAGAGGGGAGGGAAGGGGGGGGAGGGGGAAAGAGGAATGAGAGGGGAGGGGGGAGGGGAAGGGTGGAGGGCCCTAGAAAAGCATCAGAGGTTAGGAGCGAGAGGGTGGGACCCGAGGGGGAGGGTATAAGGAATGGGGAGGGGTATGGAAGGAGGGGGGAGGAAGGGAGGCAACGGCATAGGGGTAGGGCAGGAGAGGGAGGAGAGGGGAGGGGGGGTGGGGGGGGAGACAAGTGAGAGGGTAAGGTGGTAAGGAAATTGAGGGTTACTGATGACGGCCGAGGGGAGGGGGAGGGGAGGGGGGAGAGGCAGGTGAAGGGGGTATGAGGGGGGAAGGGAGGGGAGGGGAGAGGGGAGAGGCAAGGCAAGGGAGTATGAAGAGGGGAGGGGAGAAAGGCAAGGAATAAGCGTATAAAGGGGATATAGGAGAGGGAGACAATAAATCGAGGAAAGGAAGAGGAGAGGAAGGTAGAGTTAAGAGAGAAAACAGGTTGGGGGAAGAGAGAGAGAGGGAGGAAGAAAGAGGGAGAGATGGAGAGAGGGAGAGAAGAAACAGGGACGTGGGGAGGGGGAGGGAGACGAAGGGGAGGTTGGGGGAAGGGGGGGAGGGGGAAGAGAAAAGGGAGTGACAGGTAAAAGAGGGGAGGGTGATGGAGTACAGGTAGGTGATATATAGGGGTAAGGGGAGTATTGGGGGTAGGGGGTGAGGGGGGGGTTAGACGTAGGAGTGAGAAGGCCAAAGGTGAAAATGGTAATTGAAAGGTAGAGGGAAGAGGGAGAAGGAGTGAGGGGGAGGGGTAGGAGAGGGAGAGGGTGGGAGAGGGAGAGGGAGAAGGAGAGGGTCG
>NC_051408.1:5369042-5369594 GCF_015228065.2 Penaeus monodon
CAATAATGTATATATATAGGGTTTTTATGACTGTTCATACTTCGTTTTTATATTGCTCATAAGCTTCATAAATATTAACATTTCCTTAATTAGCCCTGCATGTTCGTGAGTCCTTAAGGATGGCCATATTGATCCCGATCCTGGTGCCACATCGAATTAAAAGCTTTCAGCTCACCTGGTTTGCAATCTCCATAGATTGTTTAAAAAGGACAAACATAAACAACATAAAAACTCTGGATACTGAATGCAGTATTGCATCACACTCCGAAATACTCTATGTAACTAAAAAAGAATATAAAAGGTGGGTGAAAAATTGCAGGTGCGATATTTCTATAAGGCGTCTTGTGTCCATAGCTTTTAAATAAGCTAATGTGTAAAAGGAAAAAAGTCCAGCTGTTCAGACAAGGCTACTGCAGCCGCTCACTCTGGGTTTGAATCCCACTATTTGTTTCCACACATTGTGCTAAGGTCAGTGCGGATTCTTTTTCAGCCATCCTACAGCCCAGGCTTTCCGAGTCGCCGGATTACAGAGTCGAGCCACTAACCTCATCC
>NC_051408.1:5369772-5370024 GCF_015228065.2 Penaeus monodon
TGAGTTTTTTTGTTCTGTTTTTTGATTCAGTAATATTATTTTGCCATTCAGTTTTATCATTCATTCTTTCATTCTCTCATTCATTCTTTCATTCTTTCATTCATTCTTTCATTCTTTCATTCTTTCATTCATTCTTTCATTCTTTCATTCATTCATTTACTTATTTTTAGTCTTGTGAGATCTTTACCGAGAGGAAAGATAGAAGATATCTAAAGGTAAAAGGGAGAGCAAGAGGATAAGGAACAAGAGAGA
>NC_051408.1:5370333-5370479 GCF_015228065.2 Penaeus monodon
TTGCTGAAGAAAAGAGAAAGAGAGACAGAGACAGAGTTACTTTTAAATAAATTGCCATTATATATTCTCCGCATTGAAGCAGTGAAAGCATAGTTAACGAGGACTGAAAGCAGCTGCTGAAGTTCAGTGTCTTGAGCGATGTGGCC
>NC_051408.1:5371470-5371625 GCF_015228065.2 Penaeus monodon
CGCGCGGGGGCCACATCGCTCAAGACACTGAACTTCAGCAGCTGCTTTCAGTCCTCGTTAACTATGCTTTCACTGCTTCAATGCGGGGAATATATAATGGCAATTTATTTGAAGTAACTCCTGTCTCTGTCTCTCTTTCTCTTTTCTTCAGCAAT
>NC_051408.1:5372028-5372209 GCF_015228065.2 Penaeus monodon
GGTAAAGATCTCACAAGACTAACAAATAAGTAAATGAAAGAATGAAAGAATGAAAGAATGAATGAAAGAATGAAAGAATGAATGAAAGAATGAAAGAATGAATGAGAGAATGAAAGAATGAATGATAAAACTGAATGGCAAAATATATTATTACTGAATCAAAAACAGAACAAAAAACTCA
>NC_051408.1:5372392-5373012 GCF_015228065.2 Penaeus monodon
GGATGAGGTTAGTGGCTCGACTCTGTAATCCGGCGACTCGGAAGCCTGGCTGTAGGATGGCTGAAAAAGAATCCGCACTGACCTTAGCATCAATGTGTGGAGCAGTAGTGGGATTACAACCGAGAGTGAGCGGCTTGCAGTAGCCTTGTCTGAACAGCTGGACTTTTATCCCTGTACACATTAGCTTATAAATGCATGGACACAAGACGCCTTATGAAATATCGCACCTGCATATTTTCTCACCCACCTTGTATATTCTTTTTTAGTTACATAGAGTATCTTCGGAGTGTGATGCAATACTGCCATTCAGTATCCAGAGGTTATATGTTGTTTATGTTTGTCCTTTTAAGCAATCTATGGAGATTGCAAACCAGTGAGCTGAAAGCTTTTAATTCGATGTGTGCACCAGGATCGGGATCAATATGGCCATCCTTAAGGACTCACGAACATGCAGACTAATTAAGGAAATGTTAATATTTATGATATGCATGAGCAATTAATAATAACGAAGTATGAACAGTCATAAACACACCTAATATAGTATACATTATTTGTAATTATCACTTATATACTCCTATAAAATTTCCTTTTTATAATATCGTGAGAGGAAGTACCCTTCG
>NC_051408.1:5373031-5373645 GCF_015228065.2 Penaeus monodon
CTAACTCGACCGTGATTCCACTTTTCATTATCGGTGCTTTTGGTTGTGCTGTATCTTCGCCGGCCCGTACGCACTCCCTCAATCAACCTGGTCGTCTATTGCTTACCAAGGCGCCCATATTGATGCCGAGGTTAGTGCGGACACTTTGTCATTATGAGTAATCCTTTAGCAGGGATTCTCCTTGAAGCCATCCTATAGCCTAGGCCTCCGAGTCGCCGGATTACAGGGTCGAGCCACCAACCCCAGCCGCCTTAAAATGCAACGCAGAATAAACTTCAATGCCATAAAAATTAATATGGGTTTCTTCTCTATTGTAAACATCTAATAATCTGCGCATACATTTCCACTTCTGCTTATCATACTACTCATTATGCACCGAATATTCCAGTTTTGAAGGTCACAGTAATTCATCACAACACAAACCCATTTTTTATCGTTCCATCTAAATTGCTTACGTTGTTTTTGACACTTGTTTCATAGATGGATTTTATACGGTTTTTCAAAACACATTACTTAGACACACTAACCAATATAGTTTTAGTTATGAAAAAATAATATATAACATAAATTCACAATTAACTCTCACTAGTGATGAGAATGATGAGAAGTCTTCT
>NC_051408.1:5373843-5375789 GCF_015228065.2 Penaeus monodon
AAGAGTGCCTCGAGAAAGCTAGCTAAAAAGACTGGTGTACAAAAGGACAAAGTCTGCCTATGTTGACAGGGCTATTACAGGCCGCTCACTCTCGAGTGTGATCCCACTACTGCTCGATACGGGTGCTTTTGGCTGCTGGGTTTCCCCCCTGGCCCGGTTCACACCTCCTTAGACAACCTGGACGTCTCTGGCTCCCCAGGGACGGCCATGTTGATGCCGAGCTTAGTGCGGACACCCAATCAACATGAGAAGTCCTGCAGCAGTTATCCCCACCTCAAGCCATCCTACAGCCCCGGCCTCCGAGTCGCCGGATTACAGAGTCGAGCCACCAGCCCCAGCCGCTGTGATTCTATCTTCACGCTGTATTTAATCGCTTTATTTAGCATTTTTTCGCCTTCGCAATAGTTTTATTTATGCATCTAATTAAATTATCGCGGCTAGTAACGTAAAATAATATCAGGTTTAAAAGGCTAGTATATAGAATGGATAGTAAACATGTGACCACAGATAATGGAATTTTTTTCGTTATATCACCTCTACAATCTATATGTTGAAATTTCGTAAAATAATCCGTCAGTACACATTTTTCATAAATAAGGTGTGAAGAGAATCTTAGAGTGATTGTATCTTATTATGAAAATGTCATGTTAAAGGGGAAAAATGAGAAAAAGTTTACAAGAACTTTCAAATAGTAAGTGTAATTATGTATGTGTATGTTTGTTGGGTATGATTTTTTTTTATTATAAGTATCCCAAATACGTATTGCACCTGGGTGTATGGAGGGATGAAATCAGGAAATTATTTAACTCATTAGAAGACGTATAACCATGGGTAATGGACTTCGTTGCTGATGACAGATGTTGTTTCAATGGGAAATATACATTTTATTATCAGAGAAATAATAATGTCATCAAACGCTTAGCTGTTAAAAATTGCGTTCTCATGCATCCACCGTTTGGCTGGGGTTGGTGGCTCGACTCTGTAATCCGGCGACTCGGAGGCTTGGGCTGTAGGATGGCTTGAGGTGGGGATCACTGCTGCAGGACTCCTCATGTTGATTGGGCGTCCGCACTAAGCTTGACATCAATATGGGTGTCCTTGGGAAGCCAGGGACGTCCAGGTTGTCTAAGGAGGTGTGAACCGGGCCAGGGGGGAAACTCAGCAGCCAAAAGCACCCGTGTCAAGCAGTAGTGGGATCACGCCCGAGAGTGAGCGGCTTGTAGTAGCCCTGCCAATACAGGCAAACTTGGTCCTTTTTGATAAGGCTCCAACATATATCCACGTGGCTGCATTAAGTCCAACCAAAAATGTTTGTTATAATGTTGCCCACGCAGTGAAGATCACAACTTACAACGCTCGAATTCCCTCTACTCATTTTTGTGTTCATATTATGTTGGAGCGTTTTCGTCTTTTATCGTAATTTTCATGTTTCTTTTATACCTGTCTTTACATTACATTTAGTATTTATAACGCCTTTCGTCGTTTGTGACACAGGGTAATTGTATGCAACAGCGATAATGCCAAACAGTTGATACTGTTTTTTAGTGTTGATGTAACGCCTAGCGAAAGTTTTTTTTTTTTTTTTCATATGTATACTACGAACCTACTCATTCTACAGATATGATGATAATGTGACATTAATTTATTTAATCAGTATCTATATAGCCTTACAATTCTATTAGAATTTCTACAATAGCTTAGTTTACCCAATGAGCTATAGGAGATTTTAACGTTTTCTTACTCTGTGTTCCCGGCCTATAGATGGAGAACCAGCTGATTTATAAAACGTTTTCTCTCTCCTAAATAAACAATGGGCTTATACTGATGCCTGTTAAATGGTCTATTTCAGTGGATCTTTACCTCAATAATGTGGATGGTAGGCTATATCAATCACCTACTGACATCTTCCTGGCCATGAAAAGGAGATTTTCGAAAACTTCAAAACG
>NC_051408.1:5375830-5376015 GCF_015228065.2 Penaeus monodon
AAGGAATCAAGGCCGGAATAAGTGTAATCATCAAGCTATCAGATTCGGTACTGAAATGAGCCTCTTCTATCATTGAGTTACAAAAGTGTATAATAAATAGTGCCGCTTTAAACTGTGCAAATCAGGGAGTGGTGTGAAAATTTTCTTTGTCTTCTATTTCCTCCTTTCGTAGCAGAAAGTACGCC
>NC_051408.1:5376115-5376382 GCF_015228065.2 Penaeus monodon
CAAAAAAAATGCACTAACATTACCCCTTTCAGCGGCAGACTGTTTTGATAACTCTTGCATTTGATGAGGTATAATTCTGCTTTTGTTGACGTTTTCCCACATTTTTCCTTTTCAACTCTCCGTCTAGAGGCAGAGGAAGGGAGGCAATACAATAAACTTGGGGAAATAATGAAGCTACCTGTTCGCTCTCCTGTGGAATTTCATCTGCCACGCTGGGTAAAGTAGAAACGAGGGTACTCCTTTGTATATAGAAGTATGATAAACTCT
>NC_051408.1:5376737-5376958 GCF_015228065.2 Penaeus monodon
GCGTTTCGTTTCTTCCTTGACATCAAACCCCTTATATTCACCAAACGCATCAAGTTGTACCGGTATGATAACTGATTAATAATTCAATTAATTCGAAAGTAAAATCGGATTAAGATGACTTTCGTCGACGGAATTCCTGAAGACACAATTTGTCTTAATTGCAGATAATTTGCATACTGCTTGCCCAGCTCCTCATTCAGTCTTCCAAAGGATGAGTTACG
>NC_051408.1:5377260-5377740 GCF_015228065.2 Penaeus monodon
CTTCATCAGCACAATATTACCCATCGTACAAACATTTATCCGTATGTAACTTGCCTTATAGTTCAAACTACCACGATTTCTTATTAAAGTTTTTGGAGATGTATTAGACAAGAAATAATTTAAAGCTTCGCAACCCACACCTTCTAAAGACACATAAAAGCAAACGGGCTAATCCCAGAGCACACCTTGACATAGTGTCACTCATTTAGGTATGCAAATTGCTGACCTCCAGGTGCTTGGGGACCATTAGTATGTTATTAGTTAAAACAAGGTCAAGTATTAAGTCATATTAAGAGAATAGGGTCATTTTACTGATATTTGATACTTAAGATCTTTAGAGACTTTGTTTTGCTGAGTCATTAGCAAATAGATGTTTTGTTTTTTAAGCTAATAACTTATATGTGTCATTCTTCAAATCATGACCGTATCAAATATAGTTAGTTAACTTAGCAGTTAGATGCAGTGGCTACGAACAGAGTT
>NC_051408.1:5378904-5378997 GCF_015228065.2 Penaeus monodon
CCCGATCTTCTTTTTCTTGTTCCTCCTTCTCCCTTCCCCTCGTGCCTCCCTTTTCCGAAGATGTGAACGAAGCAATTCAGTTCACGCCCGCGG
>NC_051408.1:5379586-5380530 GCF_015228065.2 Penaeus monodon
ACGTCGTCAACAGCATCATATTTATTTTTCTTCCCCAAACCAAACTATTTTTTTCTTCTTCCTATATTTAATATCTTCTCCTTCGTCCGCCATCGGCAATTTTCTCTTCGCGTTTCTCTTTTATTATACCTTGCCCTTTATATCCTCTTATCACATTTTTTTCCCTTCTTTTGTCTCTCTCTGTTTTTCTTTTATTTTTTTTTATCGCATCCTTTTTCCTTCTTTTGTCTCTCTTTGTTTTTCTTTCATTTTTTTTATCGCATCTGTTTTCCTTCTTTTGTTTCTCTCTATTTTCTTTCGTTTTTCTTTTCTCTCTTTCCCCTTTCCTTTATTTCGTTTCCAGATCCTTATATTCCTTTCACCCTCTTTCCTCTGAGTTATTCTTTTCTCTCTCTTCCCTCCCTTTTCGTAGTCTTTGTTTTTTTTGTTATTCAACTTATGCCTTGTTATTGTTATTTGTTATTTTTATTCCTTTTTGCTTTTATCGTTATTTTTTTTCATTCTATTTTTTTCCTTCGTCTCTTTTTCATTCTTTGTTTCCTCTTCTTACCTTCCATTATCATAGTCTTTCTCTCCTTGAATTATTCCTCCCTTACCATTCCTTTATTTATTTATGTTATTCTTTTCAAATCTTTCGTTTTTTTCTTTCACATTTCCGTCTTTCAATATTTTCCTTCTCCCTCTCTTCCCTCCATCATCGCAACATATCTCTCATCCTTCTCATTCCTACTCGTTTTCTTATTTATTCTCTTTTCTCTCCCTCTTCCCCCTTTTCTTCGTCTCTTTTCTTCCCACCTTCGCCTGGGATTTACCATATGCAGTATTGGCCAGTTTCGGTGTCGTTTCTCTCTCGCCTTTTCTTCTTGGGTCTCTCTTTTTTCTTCTATTTATTCCTGTTGCACATCATCATTTCATCTTGTTTGAGAAATGTGCCGTCTCTTCAG
>NC_051408.1:5381419-5381647 GCF_015228065.2 Penaeus monodon
AGAATCTTAAGCATGAACAACACACAAACAAAGGTCACACAGGCAAAGTTAAACACATTGCAACGAGAAGCTAAAATTGCAAAGAGACAAAAGACACTGAACTCATTACGTAAGACATCTCGCGCATGAACATTTTGCAAGGGAAAATTGGCTGCCTCACAGTTGCAAATTTGTTTTGTTGCGTTGTGTTATGTAATTAAACGACGTAGTACAACGTACAATGTAGTT
>NC_051408.1:5381697-5381768 GCF_015228065.2 Penaeus monodon
CGGTTCGGTTATGAGTAACAAATAAATGAGTAAAGAGGATGACTCATCGCTGAGTAATTGATATATATATG
>NC_051408.1:5381916-5382204 GCF_015228065.2 Penaeus monodon
GACGAATAATAACTTTCACTGAAGGTTTATGCATGTGGATAAATGTTTTCTGTCTTTCTTTATTTTTATTACGATCTTTTTTTTTACGGGTATCGTTTCCGTGATAAAAGTCGACTGATTATGTTATCAAAATGATTAACTAATCCACGAAATCATTCACGTGCGATATTTTTAGATTCATGATTAGAATTTGTGTTTTTTTGAAAATGAAGTTTAATGTAATTAATACGCACCGTTAAACAGTCATTTCATTTATCATGATCTTAATCGCGGTAAATGTTAGAGAGC
>NC_051408.1:5382347-5382643 GCF_015228065.2 Penaeus monodon
ATTTTGGGGGGTGGGTGTGGGGTGTGTGTGTGTATTTATCCCAAGTGGGTGGTGTGGTGTTGGTATGGGAGGAGGGGGAGGAGGTAGCTGTAGACAGTGGGTTGAGGGTGGGGAAAAAATGTATACTCGTTTCAAATTTGGGGAAAAAAAGTTACCTCGTTCGAATATTACATTAGAAAGAATTACTCTACTTTATTTTTCCTGCTTTTCAACAATGGCTGCTGATTTCCCATGCGATAACTTTAATCAGAACTTATCTTTAGAGTTTAGACATTCTGATAAGATATAGGTATATA
>NC_051408.1:5382683-5383263 GCF_015228065.2 Penaeus monodon
ATCAGCTTGAGCCATATTTTTTGGGAAGACAGAATTTTTTTATTTTTAATTTGAAATCTTGCTTTTATCACTAGATTCCAGACGCGATTTGATCATGAAATATTGACACATAGTCAAGATATTACAATTTTGGATTTGAAATCTTGCTTTTGTCACTAGATTCCTGACACGATTTAATCAGTAAATATTGATACAAAATCCGGAATTCTGGAATGGAATCACGACTTCCTCCTCTTTTAACACAACTGGCGTTATGCTTCATGATTCCAACACGTTCCTTAAGTGCTTGCTGCGGGCGATCATGCAGCAAATATTGGTGCATGAAACGGGCCTTATTTGCAAGCGAGGCAAGTGCATGGCATATGCTCAGTGATAGTGCATGGTGGATAAATACACTTTCTGTGTGAGTGGTGTTGACGTTTTATGATATGTTCATCTCAATGTTATCTGTTGTGTCGTTTGTGCAGCGAGATGTTTGGAAGGATATTGCTTGCGTGTGGCTGTGTTTGTGTGTTATTAAAAAACAGAAAAAAATGTATATCCAAAATAAACATATATCCAGTGAATATGTACACATAAA
>NC_051408.1:5383546-5383784 GCF_015228065.2 Penaeus monodon
CACACCATCACAATGACTTCTATGATAATACCCTACACTCATTGACCTCATTTTCATCACGTGACCTTAAGCAAGTTGATCCCTAAGTGACCTATGACCCTCCTCCTTATTCTTCTAGCTAATGACATCGCTTCATTGACCTCATTTTCGTCCAGGAGAGAATAAACGCTTTATTTATTATCACATTTAATTGCATGTAACTACTCCTATTGTATCTAAGCCCCTTTCTGTTTCTCTG
>NC_051408.1:5384081-5384201 GCF_015228065.2 Penaeus monodon
CTTTCCAAAAATTACGTGATGCATGTTGCACACGTACAGAGTGTCGCTTGCAATAGCTGAGCCAAGTCGACCAACACTGCCTGCAAGTTTAGGATTCGTGCAGAAGGCTGGTTTCTTGCA
>NC_051408.1:5384449-5385157 GCF_015228065.2 Penaeus monodon
CAAAATAAAGTTATGTTGCACACGTACGAGATGCCGCTTGCAACAGCCGAGCCATATCGAACAATGTTGCCTGAGTTTCTTCCTATTTTCACATTATTTTGTTTTTATACATTTCTCATTCATTCATTTTCTTTTAGATGCGTTTAGAAGGCAGGTTGCAGGCGGTTTTTCCCATAGTAAGTAATCTTGGTATTAAGAAGTGTTCCTTATCACCATTACGTTTCAATAATCCGTGGTAAATAATAATGTTCTTATATCAACAATACAGAAATTATCAAATATAGTCAACGGTTTATATAATAACATTATCTCTATAATTACGTTGATTTTTTATAGTAATTAGAATCTTATATTAGCAATAAAGATATAATCATTGCAGACAGATGATGTATATATAGACAATGGGAATATTTTAGCGTATGAAAAGGGGGAATAATGTCTTGAGAAAGAGGGAATAAGGAAGAACAGAAAAAAATAGAAGTTTTGTAACACAGATACAAAAATCCTCGAATATTTTTTTACATTTCATTTATTCTCGAAAGAATTTTTCAACATTCGTTCTAAATACCTTTTCCTTGTACTTGTAATAATTCATGTAATGAGTTTTAGAACTTAGGAAAGGAAGAGCAATCTATCTTTTAAACTGTCTTCACACTGGATCTGTTAACAAGTTTGGAAAGCTTGATAGTAGGAATGTGTTAAATCTTC
>NC_051408.1:5385736-5385961 GCF_015228065.2 Penaeus monodon
GAAACTGCTTTTTGGTATTAAGTTTCACCCATGACTTCTCAATTAGTTGTCTCCCCTAAAAAAAAAGATATATTAAGGGAAGAAAGTAAAGTAGGATCTATGTCTTTTTTCACGAAATTCTCTCGGGTATATCGATAATGAATTTAATTAGTCTCCTCCGAGGTATTAAAATCTACGGGGACAACCGACGTTTCTGTACCTTGCTCTAATCGTATCTTCGCTCGT
>NC_051408.1:5386192-5386312 GCF_015228065.2 Penaeus monodon
AAACTATCAGATTTTTCCTATAAATTCTTGAAGTTATGAGATAGAAGATATTTACACAGGAGTAAAGTCCACGGTGGCTACCCACATTTTACAATGACATATTAACATTTATCTCTGCCG
>NC_051408.1:5386452-5386868 GCF_015228065.2 Penaeus monodon
AAGTCCTTTCACCACACCTGTGTAAATATGCAAGATAAACAATTTTATGAGGCATTAAAAAGTCAGTTCAACTGTCGTGAAGAAATATAGTTATAAAGTTGGCATATTTTATACATCGCATAAAACAAATCTCGGATCTTTTTTATGGGATATCTGTCTCCATATATTTTTTTTTTATCCGCGAATTATCAAGGAAGAATTTATGCATGGAGCTTTCTACCTTTTTTCTTCTTTTTTTTCAACCCCCTTTTCCCCTTTTTCACTTTTTTGTTTTCTGTTTTCAAAACTGGGAAATTATTTGTGCTTCTGCGTCGCGCATTTCTTGTTCTCTGTCGCGTGATTAGCTAAATATTGACATTCCTTTGACTGTTTTTAACTCCATTAATTGTTAATATTCTTGATCTCTTTTCGAGATG
>NC_051408.1:5387327-5387488 GCF_015228065.2 Penaeus monodon
GCCCAGTGAATTGTGAGAATCTTCATCATCTTTATTAAAATCATAATATACGACAGCGTCATTCTGCAATTCATTATAATTCATTCTCATTTCGAAAATGCATGACTTCATCACCACAAAATTCGGTATAGCTTCATGTACCGAATAAGTTGAAATAGCAT
>NC_051408.1:5387707-5387892 GCF_015228065.2 Penaeus monodon
AAGGAAAGCTATATGTCTACGTGGTAGAATGACTACACTTTAATTTTCGTGGACGCAAGAATTTTATTGTAATTATTAACAATACCTTTCTTAAAATTGGATTTTAGGGAGCATCAGAATAATCGATGAAAGAATTGAAAATGACGTTACAGTAGAGTATTAACTATTCAGAAAAAATATCGATT
>NC_051408.1:5388230-5388533 GCF_015228065.2 Penaeus monodon
CCATACGCGTAAGTGCGTCTGCATAAAACATGACTGACGTTGAAATAACGGAGAGAGATGAAAAGGAAAGGCAGGAAAAGGGAAGCGAAGGGAGAAGAGAGAAATGGGAGGGGGACAGGGAAGGAAGGGAGGGGAGGAAAGGGAAAGGGAGGGGGGAAGGGGAGAAAGGGGGGGAAGGGGGGGGGGGGGAGGGGGGGAGGGGAGAAAGGGGGGGAGGGAGAAAAAAGGTAGTGGGGAAAAAGGAAGGGGCGAAAGGAAAAAGGAACAAAGTAGTCGAAGGGAGGAAGGGGGAAAAAAGGGTGT
>NC_051408.1:5388581-5388757 GCF_015228065.2 Penaeus monodon
AGAAGAAGAGGAGTATTATGAGATAAGAGATCCTCATATCCGCACCAGAGCGCACGGCGAGACCTCCCCTCACCCCCCCCCCCCGTCCCCTACTCCTTGTGAGGATAACCCTGCCCTCACTGAGCTTTGTGTTCCGTTCCCAAAATGCCTCCGAAGAATTTATATCGAGGAGGTAT
>NC_051408.1:5389391-5389653 GCF_015228065.2 Penaeus monodon
CACACAATTGCTATCCTTTATCCCTAGACCATCTTTCTTGTCTTTTCCTGAAAGTAAGATCTTTTCAACAAAATTTAAAGACATGACAAGTAAAAGAGAAATGATGAAAAAGGTTAAAAAAAATAAGGGTAAAAAAAGATAAAAGAAAATTATTGAAGAGGAAGAGAGGGAATGAGAAGAATGGAAATGTGAATAAAAAAGGAAGTCATGAGAAAAAGAAGAAAATGCAGAAAACAATGTAAAGTTAAAATTAAAGTAAATG
>NC_051408.1:5390211-5390487 GCF_015228065.2 Penaeus monodon
TAACAATAACGCGAAAGGATTTAAGACACGTTTCTCCCCCAATAGCTTCTCCGTAGCCAGGTCGTCGGAGTCAAGCCCCTGTTGTTCATCGTCGTCGTAACAGGTTCTTCGCAGCGCCGCGTCTTGTAAGGTCTGCAGCGCCTTCGTCAGTGGCGAGCTGCTCCTTCAGGGGTTTTGGTGTGTTTGTGGGGGTTGGGGGGTGGGTGGGGGGGTTGGGGGGTTGGGGGGATTGTGTGGGGTGGGGGGGTTGTGTGTGTTTTGTTCCAAAAAGGTGGA
>NC_051408.1:5390523-5391028 GCF_015228065.2 Penaeus monodon
CTTTTACTCTCTCCCTCCCTCCTCCCTTTTCCCTCCACCCTCCCTCCTTCCCTCCCTCCTCCCCACCCACCCTCCTCCCTACCCTCCCTCCTTCCCTTCCTCCTCCCCACCCTCCCTCCTCCCTACCCTCCCTCCTTCCCTTCCTCCTCCCCACCCACCCTCCCTCCTTCCCTCCCTCCTTCCCTTCCTCCTCCCTACCCTCCCTCCTCCCTACCCTCCCTCCTCCCTACTCTCCCTCCTTCCCACCCCAAATCACCCCACTCTAAAAACTCCACCAAACCACGGACTCTACTCCACTCCACTCCAAATAATTGCATCACACTATAGACACTGACTAGAGACTCCATCGCCCCCTTAAAGAACGTTAATATTCTCAAAAACAAATTAAGAAAAGGAATGCAAAGTAATTTCTAATTCGAAGCAACTTGACTCAACTCAACCCTGCAACTCATGGAAACGAAAGCCAGAGGAGTCGTTTTAATTAAAAGTTAAAAGGCTATCACTT
>NC_051408.1:5391057-5391341 GCF_015228065.2 Penaeus monodon
TTGAAGGGGGAAGAAAGTATTCAAAATTAATTGATGAAGAAAATGAATATTTTGCAAAAAAGGGGAAGATGTGTTGGGAATAAGGAAAATGAAAATAGAAGGAAAGAGGTGGATTATATTTTAAAAAATGAACGATTTATTGAGAATAATGATAAATAAGAAAAAAAATGCTCTCGGAAAATGAGACAGAACATATCTAACAAACAGTCAAAATATTAAAATTATTTTGCATCCACAATTTTCAAGATTCAAGATTCAAAAAAGATAAATGTTTCTTTCCCGTT
>NC_051408.1:5392045-5392115 GCF_015228065.2 Penaeus monodon
CATTGTCCACAGTCGAAAATTGCCAACACGTCGCACAATAACGTCACTTACCTTTTTACCCGAGACAACA
>NC_051408.1:5392199-5392510 GCF_015228065.2 Penaeus monodon
ATAATGACACGAGACCTGAGGGAGGGAGATAAGGGTATCTTGCCCACAGGGAGTTATTTGCTTTGATGGGAGAATATTGGGATGCTGCAAAGACAGTGTTTTCCTTGTGAACGAGATCTGGAGGAGTCCCATTGTCCTTGGGATGCTGGCGATGGCGAAAGGATGAGAAACTTGGAGGTTTTGTCCTGGGGTATCCGTGAGGCATCCGGGAATAGATCAAGAGAGGCTTGCAGGTAGGGGGCCGAGGAGGGGGTGCTTGTGATAGATAAATGTGCACATATTATGGACACGTGTGTGCGTCTCTTACACGC
>NC_051408.1:5392978-5393066 GCF_015228065.2 Penaeus monodon
CATCAGATATTGCTTGAGGGAGCTTGAGTATGTGGAATGCACCTTAGTGGAACTGCTGAAGAAAATGCAGGGAAAGAATGTCCAAATT
>NC_051408.1:5393544-5393713 GCF_015228065.2 Penaeus monodon
CCGCCCTTTGAACGAATCTCCGGCGAGCAACGGGGCCCCAACGTTCAGCTATAATGGTATGTAACAACGAATTCCATTTGTGAAAACCGATACCAGTGGCCACTTAGCTTCAAATTTGTGCGTTCAGATGCTTTTCATTAACGAATTCCAGGTTGTTTCCGTCGCGAGA
>NC_051408.1:5395287-5396706 GCF_015228065.2 Penaeus monodon
GAGTTACAATGCTATAAATAAATTAAATGATGATGACCATGTTGCAAAGTTGACATTGCAAAGTGGAGGACTTTCCATGGCAAGAGAGATAAATATCACCGTTTGTTGCATGCATGTCGAAAGGCCATTGCAATTTTGCCGATATCTTAGTTCAGGCAGGATGCTAAAGAGATAGGATGAAAATGATGTGACTGAAGATGCATCGATACTTGCACGTTATAGGATTTGAAGCTGGGATTAAAGCATAAGAGGATTTGGGGATTATAGGGTGATAGGACCTGAAATAGATTTGATAAGATTTGAAGATAGGATTTGAAGCTGGGATCAAAGTATAAGAGGAATTGGGGATTATAGTGTGATAGGACCTGAAGATAGATTTGATAAGATTTGAAGATAGGATTTGAAGCTGGGATCAAAGTGCCGTAGAATTTGAGACTAGAATTATAGTGTGATAAGATATGATGCATAGGATTATATGTCTGGTGGAATCAGAGGATAGGATCAAAGTGTGATAGGATTAAGGATGGGATTATAGTTCGGTAGGATTTATAGTGTGTATAAACTTTGAAGATAGGATTTGAAGAAAAGATGATAGTGTTATAGGATTTGAAGAAAAGATGATAGTGTTATAGGATTTGAAGAAAAGATGATAGTGTTATAGGATTTGAAGAAAAGATGATAGTGTTATAGGATTTGAAGAAAAGATGATAGTGTTATAGGATTTGAAGAAAAGATGATGGTGTTATAGGATTTGAGACTAGGATTATAAAGTGATAGGATTTTTAGGGTAGGGTTATAGTGTGAATAGATATAAGGATAGGATCATCGTGTGGTAGAAACTGAGGATAGATAATATGAGATGGCGATAGGATCCGAGGCAAGGATCAGTGTGATAGGATTTGAAATGGTTAAAGGATTTCAGGCAAGGTTTATAAAGTGATAGGATTTGAAACCAGGATTACAGAGTGATGGGATTTGAGACTAGTATTATATAGTGATAGGATTTGAGGCTAGGATAATATAGTGATAGGATCTGAGACAAGGATTATATAATTATAGGATATGAACAATAGGATTATCGTGTGATGAGATCTGACGATAGGATCATAGGGTGATAGGACTTAAAAACAAGTATATATTGTGATAGGATTTGAGAAGAGAAGCGGATGATATACTTAATAAAGGATAATAATAGGATTCTTGATAATTAGAGGGTAATTATGCAGTACATAGTAATGATGAGGATATAATTATGAGGCGATACGTTGATTATGCAACAAATGAAGACGTTGGTGATGAAATGCAAGGTTGTGGTTTGAGTGTTTACTTATCAATGTAGATTTTTTTTTTTTTTTTGATAATTAATAATGTACATGAATTATAGCTTTGAACGTTTTGGGTACAAATTGCTACATACTT
>NC_051408.1:5397135-5397228 GCF_015228065.2 Penaeus monodon
GTGGCATCCCTCAACCAAAATGGCGACCAACGAAAAAAGCGTCTCAACCATAAATACAAATTTCGACCTTCCCCCCCACCCCACCCCACCACC
>NC_051408.1:5397247-5397318 GCF_015228065.2 Penaeus monodon
GTGGCATCCCTCAACCAAAACGGCGACCAACGAAGAAAGCGTCTCAACCATAAAAACAAATCCCCCCCCCC
>NC_051408.1:5397339-5397495 GCF_015228065.2 Penaeus monodon
GTGGCATCCCTCAACCAAAAACGGCGTCCAACCAAAAAAGCGTCTCAACCATAAAAACAAATTTCGACTTGGCTTCCCCGCTAATAAAGCCAAGATCGCGGCAATAAGACATATCGGCTCTCATAAACCGGAAATGCTACGTCATCCGGCGAGATT
>NC_051408.1:5397905-5398135 GCF_015228065.2 Penaeus monodon
TTTGAGAGGGAATTTGAGGGGGAAAGAGGGTGGAGTGGGGGTTGAGACGAAAGTCCCGGTGGGGGGGGGAGGGGGAGAGAAAGGGAGGATTTGAGGGGAAAATCAGTAAGGAGGGAGTTGATGGGGGAGGAGAGGGAAGGGTATTTCGTTGGGGACTGGGGGTGGGGTAGAAGGGGGGAGGGGAGACGGAACAAGGGAGATCCGAGTAGGTTAAGGGTGAGTAGAGGGGA
>NC_051408.1:5398161-5398306 GCF_015228065.2 Penaeus monodon
GACCGGTCTTAGTGTATGAAGTTATAATGAAATGAAATCAAAAACAATCTTAGGATGTATTTAAGCTTACGTGGTGTTAGTGGGGGTGAGGTCGAGGCCCGGGGGGGGGGTGAGAGGGGTCCTATGGAAGAGAAGAATAAAAGGG
>NC_051408.1:5398412-5398571 GCF_015228065.2 Penaeus monodon
GTCAAGAGAAGGTCAAACACCGAGAGATAAGGGCCGAGAGAAGTCATATCTGGCGGCCAAGTTCATGGGCCAATTTCTTATCGTTGAGATCACCGCAGACTTGCAAATAACAGGCTGGGGATATGGTCGCTGTGTCTTATCGGCTGGGAATTCGGGCTA
>NC_051408.1:5399503-5400223 GCF_015228065.2 Penaeus monodon
CAATTTTCCCCATTTCCCTTTCTTTAATGTCCGTCACAACTTGCAAAAGACATGACTCAGACCACAAGTTTCGCTTCCGGAAAAAATACATAATATCTTCCTTCTCCCCTCTCTTCCCCTCTTCCTCTCTCCCCCTCTCTTCCCCTCTCTCCCTCTCCCCCTCTCCCCTTCTCCCCCTCTTTCCCTCTCCCCCCTCTTCCCCTCTTCCACTCTCTCCTTCTCCCCTTCTCCCTTCTCCCCTCTTCCCCTTTCCCCCTCTCCCCCTCTTCCCTCTTCCCTTCTCCCCCTCTCCCCTCTCCCACTCTTCCCCTCTCCCCCCTTTCCCCCTCTTCCCCCTTCTCCCCTCTCCCCCTCCCCCCCTCTTCCCCTCCCCCCCCCCCCGAAACGACATCTCCAAAGCCATATCGTCTGTCAGTCTGTCTGTCTCTGTTCCTTTGGGGGCTTTTGGCCGTCTGCCGCTCTCCCTTTTTGTCCGTGAATATGTGTCACGTCCTTCCCAAGTGTCCGCCTCTTCTCCGGATCCAATACACAGAGATCATGATGTCGTGATGTCTCGTGATGTCTCGTGATGTGTCGTGATGACGTAATGTGTGTGTACGGGCGTGTGTGCCTGTGTTTGTTTGATGTTTATTTTGTGTAATCTATTCACTGGTCTATTTATATGATTGTTTGTTTGTTTATGTGCTCGTAGACCAGTAAATATATTAATTTGTATCCTAA
>NC_051408.1:5400607-5400718 GCF_015228065.2 Penaeus monodon
ATACAAATTAATATATTTCCTGGTCTATATGTACACAACATTTTCGAGTTTCATGTCGCTTGTCGCTCAGTGTCTCTCAGTCGCATCCAACCTCTTCCCGAGCTGTCACTC
>NC_051408.1:5400962-5401125 GCF_015228065.2 Penaeus monodon
TATGTATCTCCATCGACATATCTAAATTGCCCTCTTAATTTTTTTAATAGCATCCCCTCCTCCTATTTTCGTACAACAGAAAATGGGAATAAAAGGCGTGTTCTCAATATCTAATTAACTATATGTCTTAAGGTAATTTTGAAGCATAAGGAAGACTCATCAT
>NC_051408.1:5401536-5401637 GCF_015228065.2 Penaeus monodon
TGGTTGTTTCAGCCATACTAGATCACGCGCGGAAAGAATTAAACAAACGCACTGCATAATTCTTCAGAGGAAATGTTAAAATGGCATAACAAATATCGTGC
>NC_051408.1:5402808-5402962 GCF_015228065.2 Penaeus monodon
TTCTAGTGCTGGTCCCTGGTGAGATCCACTTTTGTAAATATGTTTGTTGCACGTTGAGCAAATATAAATGAAATTATTGCGAATGAGCAGCAGTGATACATATATATTTTTTTTATGGGGATAGAGGCGGAGGAAGAGAGATACGCGCACACAC
>NC_051408.1:5403263-5403746 GCF_015228065.2 Penaeus monodon
CAAGGCTACACTTGGCAGGATCCAGGCGTTGTAAATCACACACACAAAGCGCACACGTCAGTTGCTACAGACATAAAATCCCTTGTCATTCACGCGTTCATTTGGGATTACACGATGATATATTGTAATCCCAAACAAAGCTTCATCAGTAATACCTATCGTACTTTTCTGATTAATGTATCTGCTACGATTCGCATCTGTTTGTTGTTTGTATAACGAAAAAAAAAAGACTGTTACAGAGAGATTATTGAAGTTAAATACAATTAGCAGATTTGATATTGTGAAAAATATTAATATGATTATGCTATGAGAATTATAGAAGGCTGCCCTGGAATGAGATTGATAGATAGAGGGTATGTTGCAGGTTTGCTCTTTTGTTTATATTATATCTGTTATTATATAATATACAGATATTCAATTTTGGAGGGTTTCTATTTGGTGAATAATGGATAAAAATGTAATTATAGCCCGGTTTATCAGATG
>NC_051408.1:5404104-5404328 GCF_015228065.2 Penaeus monodon
TTATCAAGTGACATCATTAAACTTCTCATAAACCTTTTTCGACATGTTGAATGTAATTAGACTATGGAAACTGCATTAATTAGCAGATTTAATAGCATTATTCAATATGAGAGAAGATGACTATCGTAATTTCATACTCAGCGTTACAACATGATATAAAAATTATTAAAAAATAAGAGATAACTTAATCATTTTAGTAAAGAATTTGCTTAACAAAAAAAAAA
>NC_051408.1:5404382-5404472 GCF_015228065.2 Penaeus monodon
TGATAGCATTAGGAGAATTCTGCACTATTAACAAAATAAACATGCACATTCATGTACATATCTACGTCACTGAGGGGATGTGTGCGTGGA
>NC_051408.1:5404670-5404872 GCF_015228065.2 Penaeus monodon
GTTGGTTGATAGATAGATAGATAGACAGATATACTGACTACCTGATGGGCAGATTTATTGACAGAAAGATAGGAAGAGACTGTGAGAAAGAGAAAAATAATTAGTGAAAATCGATAATCAGATAGACATAGAAAGAATAAAAGCAGATAAATAAAACAAAAGAAATATGTAGTTAACCTGAATCTCAATTATCTCATTCTCT
>NC_051408.1:5404898-5404976 GCF_015228065.2 Penaeus monodon
AGATAACCATAGAGAGATAATAAGTAGATAGATTAAACTAAAGAAATTTACAGATAAACAGAATTTCAACCATTTCCT
>NC_051408.1:5405358-5405609 GCF_015228065.2 Penaeus monodon
GAGAGAAATTTTGGAAAATCAAACCAAACGAACTGATAAGTGAAATGTGAGTTATGCCACACTGTAAGAGACCTTTTGCAAATTGACATTTTTTTGTGTTATTGTTTCGAAGGCTACTGTCCTGTAGATGTTATTGTTATTGTTATTGTTTGTGCATTTGTCGATAGGTTTGTAAGGGTGTTTATGTGATAAATGTTTGTTTGTTTTCTTAACATGAGAAGTATTTTAAGATAGTGGTTTTATGGAAAGGG
>NC_051408.1:5406016-5406407 GCF_015228065.2 Penaeus monodon
CCCAAACCACCAAACAAGAAGAAAATCGAGATGCGCAGCGCCTCAGAAGATACGGCCATCCATCTGAGACATTTTCAACCAGCGATCATTTCCCCTTCGCAAGCAGGAGCTAGGAGAGACTCATTAGCTTCGTGTTGATGTATAGTGGTAATTTCTCCCCAAATTTACGCTCTCGTTTGTCACGGGAAGGACCAAGTCTTGTTGTGATTTTTGTGCCATAAGCTGAGCGTTCGTGGCGAGATTGCGTTTATGCAAAGTGTTCGTAGGTGTTACCTTTGTTTTGCTTTCCATTGGTCATTTGTGGTCATTTGTGTTCACTTGTCTCGTGAAATGTTCAGTGGTTTTGGGTAATGTTCATTTGGGTTTTTTTCCTGGCGTGATTGGTCAGTGA
>NC_051408.1:5406622-5406693 GCF_015228065.2 Penaeus monodon
CTCCTTTATCTCCCCCCTTTGATTCTCTCGCGTTTTCCCTTTTTCTGGCTCTCTTTCATACACTTTCATAC
>NC_051408.1:5406919-5407025 GCF_015228065.2 Penaeus monodon
TAGAGACAGAACTCCCCGCGGGTCATCCTCTTCCTGAGAAATTTCTTAAAGACACGAGAAAGTCAAGAAATTTTTTCTTATTTTCGCTTTTCAAAATGCAGTCAAA
>NC_051408.1:5407173-5407433 GCF_015228065.2 Penaeus monodon
TTAGTTGTTTGCAAAGAATTTAGGGGGAATATTCTGGCGAATAACGAGGAGAGAATATTCGCGAAAGTAAACATGCAAATAAAGTTATCTTTTTAGGGGGTTATTTTACCCAGTAATATGTTATCAAAAGATTTTGCATATATGAGGGTACACTCTTAGCGGAAAAATTGCTTATCAAACAAGTCTGAAGTTTGTGCATCGCTATAAAAAAGAACAATTATATAACAAAAATTAAACTAAAATGTATGTCGTTCTAAACA
>NC_051408.1:5407627-5407733 GCF_015228065.2 Penaeus monodon
CCCTTAGGGTATCTTAGGAATGAAATAAGGGTCAAGAAGAATGGAAAATTTGCATGAAGAAAGAGGAAGTAAGAGGGAACAAGAAGAAAAGAATTTTCTGAGAAAT
>NC_051408.1:5407766-5407852 GCF_015228065.2 Penaeus monodon
GCGAAGCACCTAACACGAGAATAGGCAGGTGGGGGGGGGGGGGTCCTGATAAAGGGGGGGAGGAGGGGGTCATTTAAGGACACAGG
>NC_051408.1:5407917-5408102 GCF_015228065.2 Penaeus monodon
AGCATACAGGACGGATATTGTAAGACATATAGCCTTTGTAGTTTTTTTTTTTCTTCTCTCTCTTGTAATATCAAGCTAAAAAGACATTTTCTTTTTAGTTTTGCTTGCTTGAGCTTACCTCGGGTACATTTATTGTCCCTAAGATTTTTCACCCTCGTTTTTTCGCCATGGGAGAAAAAAAAACG
>NC_051408.1:5408645-5408843 GCF_015228065.2 Penaeus monodon
CACACACACATAACATGGAAAACCAACATTCTTATAAAAATCTTAAGAGAGAAACCAGCTTCCTTTCCTCTGGTGTGAAGCTGCGTCTTGAGACAAAGCAAAGGCAAGGAAATATTCTCAATTGTTTATGCTTACCTTTTCTCTCCCACACACTTTTTCCTCTGGTTCCTTCTTTGAATTGCAGATTGTTTAGTGTAT
>NC_051408.1:5408962-5409094 GCF_015228065.2 Penaeus monodon
CACTTAGATGTTTGCACAAGGTTAAAAGTTTGAGATGCATGTTTTGTCATAAAAAATAAAAATATAAAAGCTTACTGGTATTTTCTGTTTTCAAGATAAGATAAATATCATCAATATTTCAATTTTTTTATG
>NC_051408.1:5410039-5410565 GCF_015228065.2 Penaeus monodon
CTCATCTGCTTTATTTCCTTTCCATAAATAATAGAGTCAAAGCACCAGGATCTTAACAAGGCTACATAAAGCAAAAAGTTATTTCTCGATACTTTCAATATTGAACAATAACTAACTAAATAATCCCCTTGGAAGAGTTTTACTTGTGAAATGCATGTTCGCGCTCTTAGTGCCAAATTAATCATTTTGAATTTAGAATAAACTCAATTGCGAAGGGGGGGGAGGGGTGTTAATGAAGCATGCAATTTTCTATTTACGTCGGGATGCTTATTAGAACTGGAAGTGTAACCTGTACTTATGTTCATCATTTCAGACTTGAAACATTTCTAGAGGCCAAGATATTATTATAAAGTAATTATATAGTGGAGAATTCCCTACATAAACCTACAAACTTATACAAGTAATGTAATGCACTGTAGGATACGTATTAGCATATGATTATATCGAAAATGGAGAAAAGTAACTCGCATGCTTCCTTGACGCTAGTGGGACTTTTCCCGCTGACTCAATCTGCTCCTGTATGTGC
>NC_051408.1:5410676-5410910 GCF_015228065.2 Penaeus monodon
CAGACAGATGTACAGTTTCATGCGCAAAGTATTTCACTCTTGCCCACGTTGTTTTTGTGGCTAATACGTTTTTTCACTTTCTTTTAATATCCTGCGTCGTAGCAGAAATTTCCCTTTTCTTGTGAAGTTGCGATAAAATCCTGACGATACTTGACAATGGCATTAATCATAACGATAATATAAAAAAAATAGAAAGATAAACACTGGGAGATTGAATAAAGTATGAGGATGAAG
>NC_051408.1:5411226-5411339 GCF_015228065.2 Penaeus monodon
CTCGAAAAAAAAATGAAGGGACGAGAATCACTGGACCAAAATAGTAACAACAAAAATTCCACACACAAGTTTCCACAAAATTTACGACTTGGGAATGAGAAATTAATTGAAGA
>NC_051408.1:5411871-5412234 GCF_015228065.2 Penaeus monodon
AAAATAAAGGGAGTACGGACCTTAACCTCCCCTTAACGCTGACCAGGGAAATAAACACAAATATCCCCTGAATTAGTACTTGAAAAATCAGGCCCTGTAAGCAGTAGCACAGGAAGGGGGTCTGAATCAGTCGTATGTGTCTGTGATAGTGATAATCTTTCGGACGTCATGTTTCGCCGTGCGAGAACTTTTTAGAGATGGTAGAAAAATGCTTAAGGACATGGGAATATGCTGGATCACACAGAAGATCAAAACTGAGCACATTGAGCTTGGACAAAAGCATTCCATGTGTGGTGTCTGTTGAACGCCATCTATAGAAATAAACAGAGGTTGTGCTGACATCTCGTGATAACAAATCCCCAC
>NC_051408.1:5412298-5412566 GCF_015228065.2 Penaeus monodon
GGGGAAATGGTATTAAGTTTAAAACAACATTATTAACATTTTCTCCTGTTACGATGGGAAGAAAACGACATTCCCCAGAATCCCCATATTATTGTAAATTTTAAATAAACAAAACCTACGAATACTCAGAAGCTTGACTAAAAAACGAACAACTAAAAATCGGAGAACTAGGAAAAAAGCATGACAAAAGTAATTATTGGTGAAAGGGATAAAATGAAATGCCAAGACAGGATACAGTAATACCCCGGCCACGAGCGAAGGACAACTA
>NC_051408.1:5413090-5413278 GCF_015228065.2 Penaeus monodon
GTATGTGTTGCCTTTACTACCCCCCCCCCATCACTGTTAACTGAAAACAGTTAAAACAATTCAGTTAATTTCGCCCAAAAATGTTGCAAAACCTGTTTTTGCAAGAGGAAAAATTAAGACAAGAAAAAATGGACGGGATTTTTGAAAAGCCAAAGCTGCTAATGTCATTGCAACATTGTAGTGTTGCA
>NC_051408.1:5413892-5414188 GCF_015228065.2 Penaeus monodon
ATCTGAAATCCTTCAGGCATGCATGTGTTTTAAACCAGCATAAATATTCTATGTACCTAAAAGTTATTATCTTCACAAACCTTCCGCTGGACGAGCAAACGAACCTGAAAGGTAAACATGAATATAATACTTAGTGTTGGAAGCTGATATCGAAAAAATACAAATATCAAGAAAATATTAATGTTAATCTCGAGAAACATAGTAAGCAGGATGTGACAAACAGAGCTTGTAAGAATGGCAGATCAACTGTTAATATTAACTGTATTTTTTCTCTGTTTGTTATTGGATGCCCAAGG
>NC_051408.1:5414639-5414966 GCF_015228065.2 Penaeus monodon
CCAATATTTGCTACAATCATTTGCATTTCGCTTGACATCGTAGTGTATACAAAATGAATAGCCGATGAATTATATGCACAATCTATCTACGGCCGCCGCATGTGATGAATTTCTACTAATATTCCATTATCATTCATTCTTGTTATGTTATATCAAGCTCGATGTCATTGTTGCGTTTTGCTGATGATAAATTTATGCCGATGTTCTGTCCTCATTTTGTGCTGTTGTCAGTCAAATAATGTAAATCCTCCTTCTCACAACTTTCCCGGCGGACATTTACATTTTAGTTAAACCTGATTTTACTTAATGTGTAAAAAGGTTGTTGCT
>NC_051408.1:5416275-5416495 GCF_015228065.2 Penaeus monodon
GCAAATGATAAATTTAAAACTCGATTCCAGAATGCAACGTTTTCTCTTTTGCTTACCCCCCCCCCCTTTTTTTGGATAATCAGGAAATCAAAGGAAATTAGAAAGACGAAGGAGGAAAAGAAGCTTAGGATATTCAGAAAGAAAGAAAAACAAAAACAAAAAACGGCCGAATCAAATGGTGCAAGTCCGTGTCAAAATGCGTGTTTGGAATTTTCGAATG
>NC_051408.1:5416752-5417108 GCF_015228065.2 Penaeus monodon
ACCAATTCCCATGTATTTTGATATCTATAAGCAACAACCTTTTTACACATTAAGTAAAATCAGGTTTAACTAAAATGTAAATGTCCGCTGGGAAAATTGTGAGAAGCAGGATTTACATTATTTGACTGACAACAGCACAAAATGATGACAGAACATCGGCATAAATTCATCATCAGCAAAACGCAACAATGATATCGAGCTTGATATAGCATAACAAGAATGAATGATGATAGAATATTAGTAGAAATTCATCACGTGCGGCGGCCGCAGATAGATTGTGCATATAATTCATCGGCTATTCATATTGTATACACTACGATGTCAAGCGAAATGCAAATGATTGTGGGAAATATTGG
>NC_051408.1:5417516-5417822 GCF_015228065.2 Penaeus monodon
CCTTGGGCATCCAACAACAAACAGAGAAAAAATACAGTTAATATTAACAGTTGATCTGCCATTCTTACAAGCTCTTTTTATCACATCCTGCTTACTATGTTTCTCGAGCTTAACATTAATATTTTCTTGACATTTGTATTTTTTCGATATCAGCTTCCAACACTAAGCATCATATTCATATTTTCCTTTCAGGTTCGTTTGCTCGTCCAGCGGAAGGTTTGTGAAGATAATAACTTTTAGGTACATAGAATATTTATTCTGGTTTATAAACACATGCATGCCTGAAGGATTTCAGATTGCCCACGC
>NC_051408.1:5418489-5418676 GCF_015228065.2 Penaeus monodon
TGCAACACTACAATGTTGCAATGACATTAGCAGCTTTGAAGCTTTGCAACATCCCGTCCATCTTTTCTGTCTTAGTGTTCCTCTTGTAATCAGGTTTTGCAACATTTTTGGGCGAAATTAACTGAATTGTTTTAACTGTTTTCAGTTAACAGTGATGGGGGGGGGGGGTAGTAAAGGCAACACATAC
>NC_051408.1:5419161-5419430 GCF_015228065.2 Penaeus monodon
ATGTGTCCTTCGCTCGTGGCCTGGGTATTACCTGTATCCTGTCTTGGCATTTTCATTTTATCCCTTTCACCAATAATTTACTTTTGTCATGCTTTGTTTCCTAGTTTCTCCGATATTTAGTTGTTCGTTTTCTTTAGTCAAGCTTCTGAGTATTCATACGGTTTTGTTTATTTTACTAATTACAATAATATGAGGTATTTCTGGGATGAATGTCGTTTTCTTCATCGGTAACAGGAGAAAATGTTAATTAATGTTGTTTAAACTTAATA
>NC_051408.1:5419506-5419870 GCF_015228065.2 Penaeus monodon
TTTCTGTGGGGATTTGTTATCATCGAGATGTCAGCACAACCTCTGATATTTCTATTACGATGGCGTTCAATCAGACACCACACATTGGAATGCCTTTTTGTCCAAGCTTCAATGTGCTTCAGTTTTGATCTTCTGTGTGATCCCAGCATATTTCCCATGTCCTTAAGCATTTTTCTACCATCTCTAAAAAGTTCTCGCACGGTGAAACATAACGTCCGAAAGATTATCACTATAACAGACACATACGACTGATTCAGACCCCCTTCCTGTGCTTCTGCTTACAGGGTCTGAATTTTCAGGAACTAATTCAGGGATTATTTGTGTTTATTTCCCCGGGTCAGCGTTTTAAGGGGGGGTTTGGGTC
>NC_051408.1:5420319-5420623 GCF_015228065.2 Penaeus monodon
TAAACATCCTTCGACATTTTTTTCTAGGTAAATGCTTACGTAAAAAAAAAAAAAAAATCTTCATTAATTTCTCTTTCCCCAAGTCGTAAATTTTGTGGAAACTTGGGGGAATTTTTTGTTGTTTTTTGGTCCATTGATTTGTCCCTTTTTTTTTTTTTTTTTTTTTTTTTTTTTTTCTTCTTTATTTTTTTTTCCTTCTTTCTTCCTCTTTCCTTTTTTTTTTTCTTTTTTCTTTTTTTTTATTTTTTTTTTTCCCCGTTGTTTTTTTTCTTTTCTGTTTTTTTTATATTATTTTTTTTTTTTT
>NC_051408.1:5420667-5420911 GCF_015228065.2 Penaeus monodon
ATTTATTTTTTTCCCTTTTTCTTTTTTCCCTTTTTTCCCCTTTTTTCTTTTCATTTTTTCTCTCCTTTCTCCTCTCTTTTTTCAAACTCCCTTTTTATTTTCTATTTTTTTTTTCATTTTTTAATTTCCCTTTTTAATATCGTAGATTTTTTTGCATTCCCAAAAAAATTTTTTGAAATTAAAAAGAAAAAAATATTCCACAAAAAAAGGGGGGAAAAAAACTTTCCAAAAAAAACGTGGCAAA
>NC_051408.1:5420961-5421424 GCF_015228065.2 Penaeus monodon
AAAAAAAAAAAAATTTTTTAAAAAAAAAAAAAAATTTTTAAAATCAATTTTTAAAATTTAATCAAAAAAAAAATTTTAAATAAAAAAAAAAAAAAAAAAATACCAAAAAAAATAACCCCTTTTTTTTTTACAAAAATTTTAAAAAATTACAAAATTATTTAAAATTTTTTTTATCATTTTTCACTATATAAATTTCTTTTAAAGTATCTTGGCCCCTTTTTTAAAATTTTTGTCTAAAAATCTATACATTACACTCCATTTTAATAAAAACCCCCTCAAGAAAATTCATCTTCCTTAACACCCCCCCCCCCTTTGCAATTTAATTTAAACAAAAGTTAATTTTCACAAAAACCAAAAAAGCAGAAAGTAAAATTTCCAAATTTTTTTTTTTTTCAATATTGAAAAATCTGAAAAAAAATTTTTTGTTATAGTTGTTAGTCCGGTCCTTTTCTCTATTATTTTT
>NC_051408.1:5421653-5422179 GCF_015228065.2 Penaeus monodon
GCACATACAGGAGCAGATTGAGTCAGCGGGAAAAGTCCCACTAGCGTCAAGGAAGCATGCGAGTTACTTTTCTCCATTTTCGACACAATCATGTGCTAATACGTATCCTACAGCGCATTACATTACTTGTATAAGTTTGTAGGTTTATGTCGGGAATTCTTCACTATATAATTACTTTATAATGATATCTTGGCCTCTTGAAATGTTTCAAGTCTGAAATGATAAACATAAGTACAGGTTACACTTCCAGTTCTAATAAACATCCCGACGTCAATAGAAAATTGCATGCTTCCTTAACACCCCTCCCCCCCCTTCGCAATTGAGTTTATTCTAAATTCAAAATGATTAATTTGGCACTAAGAGCGCGAACATGCATTGCACAAGTAAAACTCTACCAAGGGGATTATTTAGTTATTTTTTGTTCAATATTGAAAGTATCGTGAAATAACTTTTTGTTTTACGTAGCCTTGTTAAGATCCTGGTGCCTTGACTCTATTATTTATGGAAAGAAAATAAAGCAGATGAG
>NC_051408.1:5423046-5423180 GCF_015228065.2 Penaeus monodon
AAAAAAATTGAAATATTGATGATATTTATCTTATCTTGAAAGCAGGAAAACAAAACAAACACAAAATACCAGTAAGCTTTTATATTTAAAGAAGGCTATGACAAAAATTTTAACCTTGTGCAAACATCTAAGTG
>NC_051408.1:5423389-5423576 GCF_015228065.2 Penaeus monodon
TAAACAATCTGCAATTCAAAGAAGGAACCAGAGGAAAAAGTGTGTGGGAGAGAAAGGTAAACATAAACAATTGAGAATATTTCCTTGCCTTTGCTTTGTCTCAAGACGCAGCTTCACACCAGAGGAAAGGAAGCTGGTTTCTCTCTTAAGATTTTTATAAGAATGTTGGTTTTCCATGTTATGTGTG
>NC_051408.1:5424157-5425297 GCF_015228065.2 Penaeus monodon
CGTTTTTTTTCTCCCATGGCGAAAAAACGAGGGAGAAAAATCTTAGGGACAATAAATGTACCCGAGGTAAGCTCAAGCAAGCAAAACTAAAAAGAAAATGTCTTTTTAGCTTGATATTACAAGAGAGAGAGAAGAAAAAAAAATCTACAAAGGCTATATGTCTTACAATATCCGTCCTGTATACCTCCTCCCCCTCCCCCCCTCCCTTACCTCTTAGCCACTTTCCCCGTCCCCCCCTGTGTCCTTAAATGACCCCCTCCTCCCCCCCTTTATCAGGACACCCCCCCCCCCCACCTGCCTATTCTCGTGTTAGGTGCTTCGCCCTCCTCCTCGTCCCCACCCCTACCCCTACTCCTCATTTCTCAGAAAATTCTTTTCTTCTTGTTCCCTCTTACTTCCTCTTTCTTCATGCAAATTTTCCATTCTCCTTGACCCTTATTTCATTCCTCAGATACCCTCGATACCCTCCCCCCTCCTCCCTCCCTCGATACCCTCCCCCCTCCTCCCTCCCTCGATACCCTCCCCCCTCCTCCCTCCCTCGATACCCTCCCTCGATACCCTCCCCCCTCCTCCCTCCCTCTATACCCTCCCCCCTCCTCCCTCCCTCGATACCCTCCCCCCCTTTACTCGACCTAACCCCTATTCCTCATTCATCCTCATTCCTCACTCTTTGATTCCCTATCTACCTCATCCCCCCCCCCCCCCACATCTTTATCCTTTATCCCAACCTCCTCATAACTCAAGCTCTACCCCCCCTCCCCCCAACCTCCCTCATTCCTCCAACAATGCCCCCCCCCACCTCAGATCCTCCCTCCCCCCCATCATCAAGATCCCTCCTCCCTCCCCCCCATCATCAAGATCCCTCCTCCCTCCCCCCATCATCAAGATCCCTCCTCCCTCCCCCCCATCATCAAGATCCCTCCTCCCTCCCCCCCATCATCAAGATCCCTCCTCCCTCCCCCCCATCATCAAGATCCCTCCTCCTCCCCCCATCATCAAGATCCCTCCTCCCCCCCCCATCATCAAGATCCCTCCTCCCTCCTCTCTCCCCCTCACCCGTCTTCACTCCTTCACCCCCCCCCCCCATCATCATCCACTTTCTTACCCTCTCCTTCGAAAATCTAAGGAATAAAGAAAGGA
>NC_051408.1:5425840-5426076 GCF_015228065.2 Penaeus monodon
TGCTTAGAACAACATACATTTTAGTTTAATTTTTGTTATATAATTGCTCTTTTTTATAGCGATGCACAAACTTCAGACATGTTTGATAAGCTATTTTTCCGCTAAGAGTGTACCCTCATATATGCAAAATCTTTTGATAACATATTACTGCGTAAAATAACCCCCTAAAAAGATAACTTTATTTGCATGTTTACTTTCGCCAGGAAATTCCCCCTAAATTCTTTGCAAACACCTAA
>NC_051408.1:5426183-5426259 GCF_015228065.2 Penaeus monodon
ATATTTAACTGCATTTTGAAAGGCGAAAATAAGAAAAATTTTCTTGACTTTCTCGTGTCATTAAGAAATTTCTCAG
>NC_051408.1:5426701-5427096 GCF_015228065.2 Penaeus monodon
TGACCAATCACGCCAGGAAAAAAACCCAAATGAACATTACCCAAAACCACTGAACATTTCACGAGACAAGTGAACACAAATGACCACAAATGACCAATGGAAACAAAACAAAGGTAACACCTACGAACACTTTGCATAAACGCAATCTCGCCACGAACGCTCAGCTTATGGCACAAAAATCACAACAAGACTTGGTCCTTCCCGTGACAAACGAGAGCGTAAATTTGGGGAGAAATTACCACTATACATCAACACGAAGCTAATGAGTCTCTCCTAGCTCCTGCTTGCGAAGGGGAAATGATCGCTGGTTGAAAATGTCTCAGATGGATGGCCGTATCTTCTGAGGCGCTGCGCATCTCGATTTTCTTCTTGCTTGGTGGTTTGGGGTTTATTCG
>NC_051408.1:5427509-5427770 GCF_015228065.2 Penaeus monodon
CTTTCCATAAAGCAATTATCTTAAGATACCTCTCATGTCAATAAAACAAACAAACATTTATCATTAATAAAAAAAAACATAAACACCCTTGCAAACCTATCGAAAAATGCACAAACAAGAACAGTAACAATAACATCTACAGGACAGTAGCCTTCGAAACAATAACACAAAAATGTCAATTTGCAAAAGGTATCTTACAGTGTGGCATAACTCACACTTCACTTATCAGTTCTTTTGGTTTGGTTTTCCAATTTTTTTCTT
>NC_051408.1:5428130-5428201 GCF_015228065.2 Penaeus monodon
TGCTTGAAATTCTGGTTATCTATAAATTTCTTTAGTTTTATCTATCTACTTGTTATCTCTCTATGGTTATC
>NC_051408.1:5428306-5428425 GCF_015228065.2 Penaeus monodon
CTGATTATCGATTTTCACTAATTATTTTTCTTTCTCACAGTCTCTTCCTATCTTTCTGTCAATAAATCTGCCCATCAGGTAGTCAGTATATCTGTCTATCGATCTATCTATCAACCAAC
>NC_051408.1:5428570-5428660 GCF_015228065.2 Penaeus monodon
TCCACGCACACATCCCCTCAGTGACGTAGATATGTGCATGAATGTGCATGTTTATTTTGTTAGTAGTGCAGAATTCTCCTGTTATCAATG
>NC_051408.1:5428685-5428909 GCF_015228065.2 Penaeus monodon
AAGCAAATTCTTTACTAAAATGATTAAGTTATCTCTTAATTTTCTTTTTATTTTTCATATCATGTTGTAATGCTGAGTATGAAATTACGATAGTCATCTTCTCTCATATTGAATAATGATATTAAATCTGCTAATTAATACAGTTTCCATAGTCTAATTACATTCAACATGTCGAAAAAGGTTTATGAGAAGTTTAATGATGTCACTTGATAGGTGAGTGAGTC
>NC_051408.1:5430523-5430627 GCF_015228065.2 Penaeus monodon
ATTTAACATTACCCCCCTTTTTGAATACTTGATTTAGGAAGCATCTGATAAACCGGGCTATAATTACATTTTTATCCATTATTCACCAAATAGAGACCCTGCAA
>NC_051408.1:5430669-5431053 GCF_015228065.2 Penaeus monodon
ACAAAAGAGCAAACCTGCAACATACCCTCTATCTATCAATTTCATTCCAGGGCAGCCTACTATAATTCTCATATCATAATCATATTAATATTTTTCACAAAATCAAATCTGCTAATTGTATTTAACTTCAATAATCTCTCTGTAACAGTCTTTTTTTTCGTTATACAAACAACAAACAGATGCGAATCGTAGCAGATACCTTAATCAGAAAAGTACGATAGGTATTACTAATTAAGCTTTGTTTGGGATTACAATATATCATCGTGTAATCCCAAATGAACGCGTGAATGACAAGGGATTTTATGTCTGTAGCAACTGACGTGTGCGCTTTGTGTGTGTGATTTACAACGCCTGGATCCTGCCAAGTGTAGCCTTGTAGCCTTG
>NC_051408.1:5431344-5431528 GCF_015228065.2 Penaeus monodon
GTGTGTGCGCGTATCTCTCTTCCTCCGCCTCTATCCCCATAAAAAAATATATATGTATCACTGCTGCTCATTCGCAATAATTTCATTTATATTTGCTCAACGTGCAACAAACATATTTACAAAAGTGGATCTCACCAGGGACCAGCACTAGAAATGTATATATTGTAATTACTATTCTCCTTTC
>NC_051408.1:5431899-5432057 GCF_015228065.2 Penaeus monodon
GTTCAGAACCTCACGCTTTCTTGAAAATCCTCTGCGAGAGACAGAGCTTCCTCATCTCGTTAAGTTCTGTTCGCTGTTCTTCGCTATTTCATCAGGATCTTTGTCTCGTTCTCGGTCCATTTTTTATGTATATTTTTTTTCGTGTTCTATTGTTTTTC
>NC_051408.1:5432387-5432497 GCF_015228065.2 Penaeus monodon
ATATCTTGAACGATATTTGTTCTGCCATTTTAACATTTCCTCTGAAGAATTATGCAGTGCGTTTGTTTAATTCTTTCCGCGCGTGATCTAGTATGGCTGAAACAACCATG
>NC_051408.1:5432946-5433160 GCF_015228065.2 Penaeus monodon
AAATGGAAATCGAAAAGCACTAATGATGATGAGTCTTCGTTATGCTTCAAAATCACCTTAAGACATATTGTTTCGAAAGGGAAAAAATCATCAAAAGAATTAGATTGAAAGTTTTCGAAGTTAATTAGATATTGAGAACACGCCTTTTATTCCCATTTTCTGTTGTACGAAAATAGGAGGAGGGGATACTATTAAAAAAATTAAGAGGGCAATT
>NC_051408.1:5433407-5433518 GCF_015228065.2 Penaeus monodon
GAGTGACAGCTCGGGAAGAGGTTGGATGCGACTGAGAGACACTGAGCGACAAGCGACATGTAACTCGAAAATGGTGTGTACACGTAGACCAGGAAATATATTAATTTGTAT
>NC_051408.1:5433978-5434105 GCF_015228065.2 Penaeus monodon
CAGGCACACACGCCCTTACACACACATCACGACATCACGAGACATCACGAGACATCACGACATCATGATCTCTGTGTATTGGATCCGGAGAAGAGGCGGACACTTGGCAAGGACGTGACACATATTC
>NC_051408.1:5434175-5434551 GCF_015228065.2 Penaeus monodon
TATGGCTTTGGAGATGTCGTTTCGGGGGGGAGGGGGGAGGGGAAGAGGGGGAGAGGGGGAGAGGGGGAGAGGGGAAGAGGGGAAGAGGGGGAGAGGGGAAGAGTGGGAGAGGGGGAGAGGGGAAGAGGGGGAGAAGGGAGAGAGGAAGAGGGAGAGAGAGGAAGAGGGGAAGAGGGGAAGAGGGGGAGAGGAAGAGAGGGGAAGAGAGGGAGAGAGAGGAAGAGGGGAAGAGGGGGAGAGGGGGAGAGGGAGAGAGGGGAAGAGAGGGGGAGAGAGGAAGAGGGGAAGAGAGGGGAGAATTAAGATAATATGTATTTTTTCCGGAAGCGAAACTTGTGGTCTGAGTCATGTCTTTTGCAAGTTGTGACGGACATTA
>NC_051408.1:5434797-5434958 GCF_015228065.2 Penaeus monodon
TACATACACGTGTCTGTATGTGTGTTTAATTTGTTTAATTTGTAACACTGAATTGCAGATCATTTTGCACGTCCATATACGCTAATGTCAATGCAAGAAATGCAATGATGCAAGAATGCATGAAACCTAAATCATATGTGATATGAAAAAAGGAACTGAAA
>NC_051408.1:5435329-5435496 GCF_015228065.2 Penaeus monodon
CACGAGGAACAGTACCACCATCACACGGACAGTAGACTCGCTCCATTACCTTCCTCATTTTGACCTCTTTTCTAACGTTGTTCTTCATTTCCGGGGATTTGGGGAGAAGATCTTCAGCTTACACGATTTGCTGTCTCTTCGCTAGCTTTGAGATGCGGGTGGTTCAG
>NC_051408.1:5436581-5436861 GCF_015228065.2 Penaeus monodon
GATCCTAAAGAGGAGTCCGCACAAGACAGATCCAGGGGTACTTAGTCTCCTCCCCCTACTGCTCTGGTGACTCGGATCCTAGAGCGTCTTATGTCGTCTTCGCCGGCGTCTTAACCGGCTTTTCGGAATATAAGCCAGGGCAATAAACACGTGTCTAAGCCGGCGAGCTATGTCGGGCTATGCTTCCTTCTTCCCTCTGTTCCTTCTGCTTTATCATCTTCCTGTTGCTCCTTCCTTTGCCATAACTTCTCTCGAGTTTAGTTCCTTCCTCAAAAAGGTC
>NC_051408.1:5436894-5437255 GCF_015228065.2 Penaeus monodon
GGCTTTTCAGATGTATTTCCCCTTTCCCCTTTCCCCTTTCCCCTCCCTTTCCCTTTCCTCTTCCCCTTCCCCCTCTCCTTCTCCCTCCCCTCCCCCTCCCTACCCCAACCCCTTCCCTGTGACCTCTCTTTCATTCCCTTTTCGTAACCTCTCTTTTTCAGTATTCTACTTCCACTTTTACTCTTCCTGTGGTTCTTCCTCTCCCTATTTCATTCCCTTGAATCTTCTCCCCTCTCCATTTACTTCATTCATTACTCCTTATTTTTTTCTCCTCCCCTTCCCCTTTCTCTCCTTCTTCTTTCCTGTGATCATTTCCCTTGCTTTCCCCTTCTTTCCCCCTCTTCTTCTTGTAGTCATTTTG
>NC_051408.1:5437330-5437971 GCF_015228065.2 Penaeus monodon
TTTACCCTTTTCCTGTAGACATTCCCTTTCCTCCTCTCCTCATGCTTCCTCAATTCTCTTCCCTCTATAGCCTCTTCCTCTTTTCTCTTCCTTTTTCCTTATTCCGACTTCCTCCCCCACCCTTCCCCATCTGCCCTCTCCTGTAGTCCTCACCTCTCCCACCCTCTCCCCCTCCCCCCTCCCTTCCTCTAACTTCCCCATCCCCCACTCCTGTAACCCCTACCCATTCACCCCCCCCCTCTTTCCTGTAACCCCCTCCCCCTCCCCCCTCCCTTCCTCTAACTTCCCCATCCCCCACTCCTGTAATCCCTACCCATTCACCCCCCCCCCTCTTTCCCGCAATCCCTTCCCCCTTCCCCCTTCCCCACCTCCCCATACTGTAGTTCCTCCCCCTCTCCTCCCTTCCCCCTTTCGTTACTGTCGTCTCAGCAAGCAGGTCGCCCCCCCCCCGCTTCTACGACTCTACGACTCATTGTTCCTGTGTAAGCGTGTCTCTCACTCCTTCTGACATTTAACAAAACTGTCAAGTGAGTGAAAGGTAATTGTTCCCTTCCCCCACCCCCTCCCCTCTCCCCCTTTTGTTCATTTTCTCTCCTCCCTTTCTGCTATCTGTTCCCATCCCCTCGTTTCCTTTACCCCTG
>NC_051408.1:5438357-5439242 GCF_015228065.2 Penaeus monodon
CCCTCTCCTATTGCTGCTCGCCCCCCCAACCTCTCTGCCTCCCCCCTGCCAGTTCCCCCTTTTATCGTTTGTCTTTTCTGCCTCATCCTTCCTCCCCTTCCTACTCCCTCTTTTTCTTAACCCTTCGTCCTTCTTTCCTGCCTCCTCCTCCCTACTTCTCTCCCTCCTCCCCACATCCTTCTCTCTTACCCCCTTCTCACTCCCCTCTTCTCTTGGCATTCTCTTCTTCCCTTTCGCCACCTCTATTTTCGTTTACACCCTTCCCCTTCCCTTCCCCCGCCCTCCTCCCTTCCATCGCATCTCCTTCCCTTCCAATCCTCTTCTCGTCTTCCCCTTTTCCCCCTCCCTCCACCAACTCCTTCTCCATCCCTTAACCCCCTCCCCTCTCCCTCTTCTCCATCCCTTAAAATCTCCCCCTTTCCTCTTTCTCCCCCTTAACCCCCTCCCCTCTCCCTCTTCTCCACCCTTAAACCTCCCACTTTCCTCTTTCTCCCCCTAACCCCCCCCTCTCCCTTTCTCATCCCTTAAAACCCCCCTTTCCTCTTTCTCCCTTACCCCCCCCTCCCTCTCCACCTAACCTCACCACCCCTTTCTCCCCGTGAACCCCCTCTCCATCTCCACCAACTTCACCCCTTGCCCTCACCCCCCCCAACACACACACAACCCCACACACGATCCCCACAGGCCAAACCTTAGCGGAATTCACCCTACTAGTGTGCTATAAGTAGCGGTTTAAAGCGACACGCACACACCAACGTGGCGCTAAATTATTCTGGGATTTAGTGAAAGAGTTTATAGAGCTACATAATGCGTATATTCGTGGCAACTACGCGGACTGTATACAGATGCGTGTATGTTATTCACTGGACTTCCTGTGGCGACATT
>NC_051408.1:5439708-5439914 GCF_015228065.2 Penaeus monodon
TCGGCCCATTCCGATGTACGCGTTGCCTGCCTGGAACGAGCCTCAATATCACACAGACGCGGAAGATGGGGACGTGAACAGAAACGCGCAGTCAGAATCATCCTCGGCCTTTCATATCAAAACTACGATGATGCTCTTAGCCTAACAACCTTCTATGACAACTATAAACAAGCCACTGAACAGTTTGGACGCAGATTCCTGAAGAA
>NC_051408.1:5439969-5440035 GCF_015228065.2 Penaeus monodon
ATTTAACAAGCTTGTTCCCTCAAGGAATGACAATAACAAGAATATCCCGATTCCAATAATTGTCCA
>NC_051408.1:5440079-5440172 GCF_015228065.2 Penaeus monodon
GTGGATGTACTACTATTTCTAAATAATGTTTACTCGCGTTGTCCACACCGACATATATGTTAAGACAATAGAACTTTCGTCTAATTTTTATGA
>NC_051408.1:5440649-5441224 GCF_015228065.2 Penaeus monodon
AAGAATAAGTGAATATCACGCATTATGCCTACGATTATTTCTATTCGTAATGTTTCAATCCAATTGCCGACATATCCTTTTATCCACTATATCAATATACATACTTAGCGTGCCTCTATTATTCAGTGCTTGCCAAGAGATAAGGAAAACCAAGCACTTGTGTGAGATACTGCGAGGTGCCGCCCGACACAATCCAAAGCCGGACATATCCCTATTGACATGGAAAGCATATTACATACTTTTGTTCCAGTGTTTCAGTGCTTGCCAAAGGGAGAGGAAGCCCTTTGTGTGAGATACTGCGAGGGAAGCTGAGAGAATGGACTAAGGTGGCAGGAGTGAAGAGGGTTGAAGAGGTGAAGCAGTATGGTAAAGAGTAAACATTTTTGTTTTCTGTTTTTTTTTCTTAACCAGTAAAATACAAATATTGGATCTTTTGTAAAATTATGAAAGCAAATGAAATACATGGATATCCTAGAGATGAAAGGGAGATTATAATACAATGCATAATATAAATTAAAGGGAGATTCGAATCTTATAAAAGACAAAAAATGACACTCCCACAGCGACCCTTCCTC
>NC_051408.1:5441581-5441926 GCF_015228065.2 Penaeus monodon
CTACCCCCATCCCCATCTTAAAATTCTATCGCCTTTCTTGTCCTCAAACTCCACACGTATCTTTTCCTAACGAGTTTAAGTGAAGTGTGGGTGGTGGAACCGTAGACTTAATTGCTACCTTCAGTCAGGTAGGCGATATGACGTCAGGAGGTAGTAAATAGTAGTTAATTGTACTGGTGAAAGGGAAATTGGGTGGCAAGTCCTGGTTATGTAAGCGGGTAGACGAGGTTCGAGAGTAGATGGTAGATGATAGAAGATAATAGGAGAAAGAAAATAGAGGTAACTTTCTCGTGGAGCGTAAGAAGCAATATTGGAATATTCTAAGCGTAATGCTTGTACCTTATG
>NC_051408.1:5442050-5442196 GCF_015228065.2 Penaeus monodon
ATTTTTTTTTTTTTTATCTTGTTCATGTGAGTGGCCGACTTGAGGTTTAATCATCTGAAGTGGGAGTTGCGCCAGAGTCTTCTTAGTTCTCATCTTGGAGAGGAGTGCCATGAGACGTCATGAAAAGACATTAATGTAAATACACG
>NC_051408.1:5443132-5443412 GCF_015228065.2 Penaeus monodon
AGAAAATGAATCAATTTCTTATCCTTTTCATTTCATTATTTACATAACTTAATTTATTCAATTCAAAGAGAATCCCAAAAACATTTTAAACATTAGGTCATGTTAAAAACGCAAAACGAAAAGAAATAAATTCTTGTAACGGCCAGAATGTGTTTCTTGACGTTTTAAGAAAATTCAACAAACAGTAGGTTCAGTCAAAGAAATATTGCGTTGCAAAATGAAATTCAGTTATTGACAAGCTTTATATTCCTTGTCAACTTTTAAGCTGGAAAATGATGAT
>NC_051408.1:5443558-5443631 GCF_015228065.2 Penaeus monodon
GCGATTCTTTTTCACGTAGCAAAGAAGAAAAGATATAAGATAGATAAATGTATATAGAGCGAGACAAACACGT
>NC_051408.1:5444071-5444791 GCF_015228065.2 Penaeus monodon
GTGCCACCAATTCATATCGCAGTGCTATTTGCCACCCTAAATTATTTTAGTATTTACAGTCATAAACTAAGCTATTGCATTAAGATATGATTAACGGCTTTCAGTAAGAGATAGTTGCAAATGGCATATTTTTTATAAACAAGTTTTTATACTTCGCTATCTCAATAATACCATTTTATTTTTCATATGCAAGTTTACTTTTCATACATAATAATAGATTATATTGATGATCAGTATGTATTTCTAGGACGAAAGAAATTAAAATATTGTTTTGATACCCACCTGAAGTAATTAACAAGTCAACAATATAAAACAGAGGTTTTGATTAATCAGGCATTCAACACAGATTTATTTTAAAAGATTTTTTTTATCGAAAGTATTACTTTTAAAATATGCTTATCACGAACTCATTTCCATGAAAGACGAACTTTGTGAAATGCCTCATTCTAACTATATATAAAAAAAATCTTTGATGTGCAACTGCCTGCCATTGCTTTGAACACGATTAAAGAAAAAATAAAAACCGACAAATGTTTGCCTATTGGTAATATGCAAATGCGTGTAATGCGTGTGATGAGCATATGTGTATAATATTTACATATGTATGATACTGATGTGTATCTAATGTTTACATATTTGTACTTTTAGACTGCTTATAACTGTGAAAGACATGTTTATAATAGAAGTAAATGAATGAAGTGGGTACATGAAAAACGTTGC
>NC_051408.1:5444859-5444925 GCF_015228065.2 Penaeus monodon
GGCGGTGAGTGTGAGAAATACTCGCTCACTTTCCCCGAATGAGAAAATACGGGGAAATTTCGAGAA
>NC_051408.1:5445171-5445319 GCF_015228065.2 Penaeus monodon
AGAAACAGTCAAGTCCTTTTTTACGTTTCTCTGTTCGAAATTAATGCAAGATACTAAAACGAATCTGAGAAGCAATGTATTTCTGACACGAGAATTTTTCCCGACGATTAAGACGAAGTGTTACATTCTGAAACAGCATATCTATTCT
>NC_051408.1:5445525-5445774 GCF_015228065.2 Penaeus monodon
GATGACTTTTGTCCATCATCCTTTTGTTCATTTTATTCTTTCAGTCTTTTTATCTTCTCCTCCATTTTTTTTTGTTTCTTTTGTTATACATTTTTAAAAAAATCTTTCTCTTTGAAGTATAACTCGTATGCTAATGGTATTTCAGTCCAACAGCTCTGAATTGACTCGAGTTCGCGTGTGTGTCTGGCCTTTGAAATCCCGGATGTTCAGGAAAAAAGCTTTTAATACATTATATTCTGGTGATGTTCA
>NC_051408.1:5445850-5446017 GCF_015228065.2 Penaeus monodon
CTTCATGATGATAATGAGAACAGTGACAAAATCGAAAATTTCATTAATGACAACAACAAGCATAATATCAAATGGCTTATCTGTAATAACCTATAACTTTTATTTTGTGATTATAATAATTCACAGGACCATAACTCCTTCCGTCTCCCCATTTTGATAATTTCAGG
>NC_051408.1:5446067-5446368 GCF_015228065.2 Penaeus monodon
CTCCCACTTGTAATACTGAGTTATTCAACTGTACAATTTTGTTTTTGAAGTGAACTCGATATGTCAGCCTGTGAACACTACCATTATTAATTAAAGCATTTTCAGGGCTATTTTGATATGTAAATTAGATTATAAGCTTTTATTTTAAATCATCGTTTCCATTACGCTAAAACTGATTAATAAAATGTCACGGAATTTCCGGTAAGTGGATAATTTTATTGTACATACTTGTTTCAGTTTATGTTTATAGATTTATTTTCGGTCATAGTAATTTCCTATCTTCGATTTGCAGGTGATTGTA
>NC_051408.1:5446611-5446904 GCF_015228065.2 Penaeus monodon
GTAATCTCCCTCTCGAATTTAACCGTTAACTCTAGGTATAAAATCCACCAATATGTAAATTTTGATCAAATGGTCGGAAACCTTGAGGCAGATCCATTTTTTTCTAATTCATAAAGCAATTTATTTTCCTTTATGTTTTATGTCTTCCATAAATGCATTTCGATGTCTTAATGAATTTGTTTTTCCTTCTGCCTTTTACTGCTTCCTGAATTCGCCCTGGATTTAATCTTTATTATTATTTTTTTTAATGTTTCTCCTCTTCCTTAATTTATTCTCTCCCCCTTCTGAATGTT
>NC_051408.1:5447271-5448121 GCF_015228065.2 Penaeus monodon
ACCCCCCCCCCTCTCGCTCCATCCCGACTCAGCCGAGGAGAAACGAAATGTTATACCCTTGAGCATATTCCATATACCTTTACGATTCCTCTGTGAACTGTACTTTCGAGGTAAACAACGCCAATCATTACACTAATAAGGAAACAAACCAACAAATAAAGAAGGGATATGTTTATTTTGGCATCCCTCAAGGCTTATGGGATTTTTTTTTCTTTTCTTTTGTCTAATTTTTTAATACATCTTTTTTTAAAGGAAGTAGATTATTATGATTTGTTGTTATATGGCCGTCGACGATGGGGCTTATGGAGGTCGATTGATTTTTAGGATGTCGTGTCCAACGTCTTAAGTTTGAGAGGTATATATTAGCCTTGATATTAGGACAATTCCGCGTAGGCCCACCCTTCAGAAGGAAGAGACAAGTAGAAGAAATAGATTTGCATACCTTTGTAGCTGAAGATTAAAGGCGAGGAATGAATGCAAACATCACCTTACTTTAAAGGGACCTGCTTTGTTCAAGGAATTGGATTTCAAGTTTCTTTGTGCTATATTTTCCCGAGCGCTGTCTCCAATGCTTCCTTGCGCACAAAGTAAGTTCGGCTAGATAATATTCAAAAGGAAGATAGCATTTCCCGAACAAATATATAGCCATGGAAATTGCGGGGAAGGCTTCAGAAGTGTACAAAACATTTTCCTGTACCTACCCAGGAAAGATCTCTTATGCTCGAAAAAAGAGAAAGAAAAAAGAATACTTGTTATAACATAAATGTAATGTATGTAACAGCAAAAGCTTATTCCATGCCATTTCATTATATACGACCACAAGCGGGGTTACAGACACGGATATAAAATG
>NC_051408.1:5448352-5448425 GCF_015228065.2 Penaeus monodon
TGATACACATCACTCAAACGCACTTACAAAATACTGCATATTAAATCATATCTGAACATCTGTTTATAAAAGA
>NC_051408.1:5449118-5449389 GCF_015228065.2 Penaeus monodon
AAACTAGTGAGTGTCATATCCCACACACCCTTATTCACGCGAGAATGAAACCACACGGTGCCTCTCTGCATCAACTGCAACACTGCAAAATATTGTCAGGTTTTTATACCCGTCATAAAACTGCTCTCGGGGGAAAGAGATCTTTGGAATATTTAGCTCCGTCGTGGGAAGCCTGGTCGGGGCGAGGGTGCTGGGTGATGTGGAGGAAATAGATTCTGTGCTGTTTGGTGAGGAGACTTCATGTAGTGTGGTAGGAAGAAGAAAATAGATG
>NC_051408.1:5450512-5450980 GCF_015228065.2 Penaeus monodon
TTTTTCCAAAAAGGGAAATTTCATAAAATTTTTTTAGGGACGTTTGAAAAATTTCCCCAAATTTTCGGGGCCCCTTTGGCAAGCTATATAAAAACAATGTCATGGTGAAATTTTTCTCGCTATTGAAAAACGGTAAAAAAAATTCTAAAACGAAAAAATGGCAAAATATAAAAGCAAATAACAAGTTTTCAATTGATGAGTGACATTGAATTGTTGATATGTATATGAAAAGGCTTTGGCATATGTAAGTATTTAATATATACACACTGTGGTGCATTATCTATAGTAGTAACATTGAAATATAAATTGATGTACTAACAAAGAGATTAATAGATATATGCATTGTCGAATATATAGATACAGAACTAGTGATATAAGGGACTAGGGAAATGAATGTATTTTTCATCCCCAATTTTCAAATTTTTTGAGAAAAATTTTTTAAAATTTAAAAAAAAATTCGCATTGTAT
>NC_051408.1:5451384-5451736 GCF_015228065.2 Penaeus monodon
AAAAGGAAAAAAAGGAAATTTTCCCCCCGTGTTATATGCACTGTTATCACATTGCAAATCCCCTTGTTAGCCAGCTCTTTGCCGATGACTAATACCCAATATCCAATAAGCTTATCGACCACTTTTTAAGCAATAGTAATACTACTAGATTAACTATTGCTACTATGACTATCGCAAAAGAAAAAATCCCAATCACTTAATTGCTTCGGTTATATTAAATTTTAAAAACCATTTTCCCTTCTTTTTAATAAAAAACCCTTTACAATCCATATAAGAACACCTCAAGCGTGTATACTAAAACTATTTCTTCTACCCACCATCTATTATCATTAGGATGTGGGGCCAGAATACT
>NC_051408.1:5451771-5452056 GCF_015228065.2 Penaeus monodon
ACAGTTACGCAAAGGTATTCGCATATAGATCACCTCTCACGAGATACCGGATAATTAGGCCTAGGCTGATCTGGCATTTATTCCAAACCGGAAATAATTAGTCTTCAGTAAGGCAGGGTTGCGGTTTGGAAACCTTTTGAATAAATTTTATCTAAAGCAAATTTTTAGCGGTTTTTTAATTTTATTTGCCTCGACTTTTTTTCCGAACTTTCCCTGTGCTAAAAAAGGGGGAAAGTGTGGGAGATAAATTTGAGGGGTTTTATCTATGGGATATGCTGTAGGTGT
>NC_051408.1:5452705-5452776 GCF_015228065.2 Penaeus monodon
TTGATATTAAATAATAAGTATTAGCACTAGGGTTTTATTAATTTAAAATTTTTAGGTGATATGGAAAAATT
>NC_051408.1:5453134-5453215 GCF_015228065.2 Penaeus monodon
AGGATGTAAATAAAGATATATGGTAAATGGAATAGGATTATTTTTTATATTTTTATGATAATATATTAAAATTATTTTAAA
>NC_051408.1:5454325-5454605 GCF_015228065.2 Penaeus monodon
GGGTACACTACAGCATATCCAATAATGAAATCTCGAAACTTCCCACACATTCCCTTTTTAGCACAGAGGAGAAGTTCGGATAAAAGTCGAGGCAAATATAATTATAAAACCGCTATGAATTATGCATGAGATATAATTAGTTCATAAGGTCCTTAACGCAACCCTGCCTTACTGAAGACTAATTATTTCCGGTTTGGAATAAATGCCAGATCAGCCTAGGCCTAATTATCCGGTATCTCGTGAGAGGTGATCTATATGCGAATGCCTTTTTGCGTAACTG
>NC_051408.1:5454753-5454976 GCF_015228065.2 Penaeus monodon
AAAGGAACAGGTTTTAAAAATTAAAAATATTTCCCGAAGAAATTTAAAAAGTGAGTTTTATTGGCGAAGTCAAGTAGCAATAGTTAATCTAGTATTATTACTATTGCTAAAAAGTGGTCGATAAGCTTATTGGATATTGGGTATTAGTCATCGGCAAAGAGCTGGCTAACAAGGGGATTTGCAATGTGATAACAGTGCATATAACACGGGGGGAAATGCCTTT
>NC_051408.1:5455285-5455662 GCF_015228065.2 Penaeus monodon
ATCATACAATGACGATTTTTTTTTAATGTATACAATTTGCTCAAAATTCGAAAGTGGAGATAAAAGGCACATTAGCATTCCATAGTCATATAAAATCAAGTTTTTGTATCTATATATTTGACAAGAAAAATTCTATTTAAATTTTTTGTTTGACATCAATTTATATTTCAATGTTACTACTATAGATAATGCACCACAGTGTGTATATATAAATACTTACATATGACAAAGCCTTTTCATATACATATCAACAATTAAGCACTCATCAATGAAAAAAATTGTATTTTCTTTATATTTTTCACATTTTTGCTTGTTGCAATCCTTTTTCAAAGCGAGAAAATTACACCATGGACACTGTTATATATAGCTTGCAATGG
>NC_051408.1:5456206-5456336 GCF_015228065.2 Penaeus monodon
ATAATTGTTAAATATAAAAATTTTTTTTGGGGGTGTGGGGGGTGTTTGTGGGGTTTTGGGGTTGTGGGGTTGTGGTGTTGTGTGTGTTTGTGTGGGGTTTTTTGTTGTTTTTTGGTTTTTTAAATTTATT
>NC_051408.1:5456971-5457807 GCF_015228065.2 Penaeus monodon
CTCCATTATTTTTCCCCCCCACAACATGAAGTCCCCCTCACAAACAGACAGAATCTATTTCCTACATCACCAGCACCCTGCCCCGACAGGTCCCACGACGGAGAAATTTTCCAAAGTTTTTTCCCCGAGAGCATTTTTATGAGGGTAAAAAACCTGAAAATATTTTGCAGGTTGCAGTTGATGCAGAGAGGCACGTTTTGGTTTATTTCGGTGAATAAGGGTGTGTGGGATATGACATCCCCGTTTTTAAATTTTGAGGGGTAGATGATACTGGGGGTAGATAGTGATAGACTGATGGAGGGATAATAGAATGCTGGAGAGAGATATGAAAAGAGTGAAAAATAGACGCTGGGGGGGGGTAGAAGATAGGGATAGATAGATCCTGGAAATAGACGATAGGGGGTGTAAATAAATGTGGAGAGATAGAAGAGTGATAGATAGATGTTAGAGAGATAGATGAAGATAGGTTTCTAGAGAGATAGAAAATACATGATAGATGTTGGGGGATAGATAAAGTGATAGCCCGGGTTTATAGAAGAGATAGGAAGAGTTTTTAGGGAGATATCGGGGAGACGAATATGGGGAGACGACAGATAGAGCGATAGTAGATTTGGAGAGAAAAGACTAAAAACGAAGAAGATGCCCGAGGATAAAAAATAGAGGTAGAAAAGTCCGGAGAGACAGACAGATGATAGAGTAAAAGAAGATTTAAAGGAGGAAAACAGTAAAAAATGATAGATAGATGTCTGATGCTTATAGTTTGGTTTTAGATGTCTTTATAAATTGAAGTTTTATTAGTTAGACAGATACAAAGAAGGATGGAAAGAGTGAGATAA
>NC_051408.1:5458214-5458832 GCF_015228065.2 Penaeus monodon
CCGTGTCTTTAAACCCCCCTTGTGGTGTTAAAAATGAAATGCATGGAAAAGCTTTTTTCTGTTTCATACATAAATTTATTTATAACAAATATTTTTTTTCTTTCTCTTTTTTCGAGCATAAGAGATCTTTCCTGGGTAGGTACAGGAAAATGTTTTGTACACTTCTGAAGCCTTCCCCGCAATTTCCATGGCTATATATTTGTCCGGGAAATGCTATTTTCCTTTTGAATATTATCTAGCCGAACTTACTTTGTGCGCAAGGAAGCGTTGGAGACAGCGCTCGGGAAAATATAGCACAAAGAAACTTGAAATCCAATTCCTTGAACAAAGCAGGTCCCTTTAAAGTAAGGTGATGTTTGCATTCATTCCTCGCCTTTAATCTTCAGAGTCTAAGAAGCTACAAAGGTATGCAAATCTATTTCTCCTTCTACCTGTCTCTTCCTTCTGAAGGGTGGGCCTACGCGGAATTGTCCTAATATCAAGGCTAATATATACCTTTCAAACTTAAGACGTTGGACACGACATCCTAAAAATCAATCGACCTCCATAAGCCCCATCGTCGACGGCCATATAACAACAAAATCATAATAATCTACTTCCTTTAAAAAAAGATGTATT
>NC_051408.1:5458864-5459052 GCF_015228065.2 Penaeus monodon
TCCCATAAGCCTTGAGGGATGCCAAAATAAACATATCCTTCTTTATTTGTTGGTTTGTTTCCTTATTAGTGTAATGATTGCGTTGTTTACCTCGAAGTACAGTTCACAGAGGAATCGTAAAGGTATATGGAATATGCTCAAGGGTTATAAACATTTCGTTTCTCCTCGGCTGAGTCGGGATGGAGCGA
>NC_051408.1:5459310-5459455 GCF_015228065.2 Penaeus monodon
GGTGAGATATGAGGAGAGAGGGATAAAGGAAGAGAGAGAGAGAAAAATGCCAAAACAAACACAGAGGGTGATATAGAAAGAAAAGAAGAAGAGGGGGAGGATGAGAGGTAGGAGAACGAAGACACGAAATAAATTAAGGAAGAGG
>NC_051408.1:5459546-5459771 GCF_015228065.2 Penaeus monodon
TTAAATCCAGGGCGAATTCAGGAAGCAGTAAAAGGCAGAAGGAAAAACAAATTCATTAAGACATCGAAATGCATTTATGGAAGACATAAAACATAAAGGAAAATAAATTGCTTTATGAATTAGAAAAAATGGATCTGCCTCAAGGTTTCCGACCATTTGATCAACATTTACATATTGGTGGATTTTGTACCTAGAGTTAACGGTTAAATTCGAGAGGGAGATTAC
>NC_051408.1:5459931-5460326 GCF_015228065.2 Penaeus monodon
CAATATCACCTGCAACATCGAAGATAGGAAATTACTAATAGACCGAATAAAAAATCTTATAAATATTAAACTGAAACCAAGTTATGTTACAAGTAAAATAAACTACCACTTTACCAGGAAAATCAGGGATAATCTATATAAAAAAAAAATATAGAAAATTGTATATTAACCGGCGGAAATTCCGTGACATTTTATTAATCAGTTTTAGCGTAGTGGAAACGATGATTTAAAATAAAAGCTTATAATCTAATTTACATATCAAAATAGCCCTGAAAATGCTTTAATTAATAATGGTAGTGTTCACAGGCTGACATATCGAGTTCACTTCAAAAACAAAATTGTACAGTTGAATAACTCAGTATTACAAGTGGGAGTAAAAAAAGGTAATTACTCTC
>NC_051408.1:5460349-5460752 GCF_015228065.2 Penaeus monodon
CCTGAAATTATCAAAATGGGAGACGGAAGGAGTTATGGTCCTGTGAATTATTATAATCACAAAATAAAAGTAATAGGTTATTACAAATAACCCATTTGATATTATGCTTGTTGTTGTCATTAATGAAATTTTCGATTTTGTCACTGTTCTCATTATCATCATGAAGTTATTAATAATTGATTTATATTTTTTTTCTATTCTTTTTTTACATTTGTTTAGTTGTTTTTTTTATCTTTTTTTGAACATCACCAGAATATAATGTATTAAAAGCCTTTTTCCTGAACATCCGGGATTTCAAAGGCCAGATACACACGCGAACTCGAGTCAGTTCAGAGCTGTTGGACTGAAATACCATTAGCATACGAGTTATACTTCAAAGAGAAAGATTTTTTTAAAAATGTAT
>NC_051408.1:5461262-5461341 GCF_015228065.2 Penaeus monodon
TTCTATTCTTGCCTATCTCTACTCCCTCACCCCTCGTCTTCAACAAAATCCTAAAGATAAGTGCAGTATCAGCTGTAGA
>NC_051408.1:5461973-5462412 GCF_015228065.2 Penaeus monodon
AAAATCTATATGCAAATTTGATATACAGGTTATAACCCCGGAAAATAATTCTAATAAACTCTTTATCACTTCTGTAAATTTTGTGGTTGATTGCTTAACATAAATAACCGTGATATTGAAGTTAATGCCTGAATTAAAAAAGATCATGTTACTAAATTTGGAAGCCGCCAATTGAACATTGCATTGGGAATGGGTAGTGAACTCTATTCACAATATACTGAGGTTTTGATATCGACATGATTACCAGGGGATGTAAATTATAGCGATTAACCAGTCCATGGAATCGAATAGTAGAGTGAATTAATAATCTAATTTGGAAATGGAAGATGTAATTTCTATATTTTGAAAGGAAGCGTAGTAAAAGGGATTGGAAATATGTGGGTTTTGGAGAGAGGACATCCATTCATGCTCACACGTACGTATATGTGTGTGCGCATAC
>NC_051408.1:5462602-5463721 GCF_015228065.2 Penaeus monodon
CCCTTCCTTCCCTCCCTCTCTCTTTTCCTGTCTCTCATATAAACTCTCTTCCTCATCTTACACTATGATCTGAACATAAATTCCAGTTTATGTCATATCATACACCTCCCTACAAAACCTCAAAGACGTTCATATTTTATCAAAATCGATGAATCTTTCTGGTCCTTTGCTATTTCGCAGCCTAATAATATCTCGTGAATTTATGTGACGTAGTTATTTTCCCAACTGAATGAACCTTCTTTCAGGGCTCAAATTCCTCTCTTTGTTCTCTTTTAAAGGTTCTATTTATGGGTTCATGCACCATGATGAAGTATGAGGTCGAGAATTGAACGTGTGCGAGAGAGAGATATAGAGAAATGGCGTTTTCACGATAATATGTTTAGTAAGTTGGAAAATCGGAGGCAGATAGACCGTGATGTGTAAGCCTATATAGCATTGCGTTTAGTATAAAGAAGAGTAAATGTGATTGCCTAATTATAAATAAGGACGAAAAGGAACTAATCATGATCAACAGGAGAAACAAAAACAAATAAAAGACATATTGATTGATAGGAATTAATAGGCAGATAAGGGAACAGAATGAGTTTAAAATGACCTTAGGAAGCGTTTATGACAACATAATGAATAAACTACAGAATGAATGAAAAATCATACAGTGTAAACCATGTCACAAGGAAGAGAATGGAACATAGTAGAAAGAAAAAAAATAATGAAAAAAAATGAATAAAGGCTTAAACGAACTATCATATGAAGAATTAATTGATAACATGGTAAAAACTGCTGAAGCGAATACGGGCGAATATCTGTGCAAAATGGATGTAAAACAGACCTAGCTGGAAACGAATCATAATAAAATCAATGGCTAATGTTTCAGTTTCAGAAGCAGAAGACTAGAAAATATACCACTGAATAAACAATATTCGCAAAAAAAGGAAAAAAAGAAAGTTATATCTAGGAAAAAAGGGGAAACTTCACATAAATAGTTATAATAGTTGCTACTTACATATATTCAAAATAATTGAAGGTCTGTAAATGCTACAATATATATTTTTGTGCGGAATATGAGTTCAGTTTTCTAATTCCATGGAAAAATGGAATGGAGGATGTTTGTACATCAGC
>NC_051408.1:5463815-5464120 GCF_015228065.2 Penaeus monodon
TATATAACAGGAATTAATGAAACAAATAACTGACTTTAATGTTTAAAAGGTGATGGAAAGGTTTTTTCTCTACAACACTAACAGAGTAATCTAAACGTTATTAGCAAATGTTCAGTTTCAAATCCGTGTTATATGAAGGAAATAGAACAAACAGAGAAATAGATTGATAAAATGGAAAGTCAAGAGTTGAGGGGAAATGAATTTTCAATATGTTCAGGATTAATTAAAGGTTAACGAGGATCTGCGTATCACAAAGCATTTCTCTGGTTGAAATGATTTTGATTATGCAACAATAGCCCAATGGG
>NC_051408.1:5464791-5465346 GCF_015228065.2 Penaeus monodon
AACAGTCATGGTACTATGAGATTTTTTCCCCATTCTGTCAACAGCACTCTTTCAGGCTATTATTTACTTTGGTTGAATGACTATCACAAACCATATTGCATATTTCAGATGGAAAACGAAGTAAATTGTGGAACGAAACACAAAACTTTTTTTTCGCAACGAGTCACCGTTTTACTGCTGTCGAAGGCTTTGATTGTTTACCAATAAAAAAAAAGGAAAATAAGGAAAAAAAAGGTTGGAAAATAAGAAAAAAAAAGTATATTGATTTTTTTTATACGGTCTACTTTCCCGAACTATTCTTGTTTCTTGAGAATTATACAGCCGTAACTTCAAAGGTAATGGCGAAGGTTGAGAAACAATGTGGATTATTTGTTAAAACTTTTTCTTTGGCATTATATAATGAATTTAATCAACCTTTGGAATTCCAGTGATGTGTAATTTTGATGGTATTCTTCTCCCTAAGGAACTTGCTATAGCAGTTTCTATCTCTGTCTCCTTGTTCTTCGTTCACTCTTTTTTTGTGTGTGTTCTTTTATCTTTTATCAAATAGTTCAT
>NC_051408.1:5465581-5465724 GCF_015228065.2 Penaeus monodon
TATTGATTTCTTTTAGCTATAATTTGACTTATTTAGTCGGACTCAAGACTTACCTTTGACATCACCGGAAACTTATTTTGCCGTAACTTAACTTTTATATTCATGTGTATATCAGAAGTTCAGACGGCGATTTCACTGTCTTT
>NC_051408.1:5465763-5466588 GCF_015228065.2 Penaeus monodon
TTCTTTCATCCTGATCAATATTATAGTATCATGATTGAATCATGATCATTATCATCCTATTTGTCTCCCTTTCCTCCTTCAGTGTCCCTCTTTCTCCCTCCCATATATCCCTTCCTCTCTCTTCTTCCCCCCCTCCCCTCCTTTTTCCCTCCCTCCTTCCCTTCCCTCTTCGCTTTCCTTCTCTCTTTTCTCCCTCTCCCCTTAACTCTTCGCTCTCCTCCTCCCCTTCTCCCTTCCTCCTTCCACTCCCTCTTTGTTATCCTCCTCTCCCTCCCTCCCCCTCCTCCCCTTCCCTTTTCCCTCCTCTGTTTTCACCCTCCCTCCTGCCTTCCTCTCCTTTCTCCCTCTCTCCCTTTTCTACACAGGAACCCAAGTGATTGCCTACCCGCGACGCACAAGCAAGCAAAAGGTCACACGAGTACATTAATTTAAAACTTTTCCGAGTCTTAAAAGGAACATTTGTATTATCGATCAACCTCCGCACCAAACTCCGTCTGATGGAGATAGCAAAGAGGAGCCAACACTAACAAAATGTTCACAACGAAGTCACAAGACACACACAAGTACTGCAGTGACTGTGTGTTGGTTTTGCTTGAATTTCCTGAATGCAGATTAATAAATTTGATTTTTTTGTGTGTGTTTCTTTGTTTTTTCTGTTTTTATCTTCCGTGTGCGGTTAGTTATTAGGATGCGTGGTTTATGGCTGTGCATTTTTTTTTTTGGGGGGGGGGGGGTATTTCAAGACGTTGTATTAAGAGTGGTCTTGTAAAAAAATTACTGTCATTAATAAAAAACTTATGGCGAGTTTAACGAGAAAGCAAGAGA
>NC_051408.1:5466745-5467190 GCF_015228065.2 Penaeus monodon
AGTAAAAGATTATAATTTTCTAAATACTATAATCTATTATCCTGAGAATATGCACGAGAGCGAAAAATAAAGGTGTTAACTGAACGAAATTAAAAGAAGAGAGGAAATTAACATATAGATAATAGTATTTGCTCTGGTAGGGTAAAAATGTGTATTACACGTAATTACAAAAGGCTTCTTTAAATTCGTACCTCTTTCTGCATGCAAATGTACTGTCATTATGCAGTGTCATTATGCGCTCGCTAAAGACGAACATATGTTATTCATAGAATTACATGAGACGTACAGGGTTAGTAAAGCATAAATCTCCACGCATATATAGCATTCATTTATCCAGAAGCATATTCATGTGCTCGCTGAGGGCGCACGCATGCATTATTGTAAAGTGACATATGAACTAGATTTACTGTGTCAGGATATGGTGTAAGAATAGAAAGTAAAAGTA
>NC_051408.1:5467235-5467417 GCF_015228065.2 Penaeus monodon
CTGATAAAGTCTTTAACGCAATGAATGTTTGTAACTCACTTCGACAGAACTTCAGTTTACTTTAGTTAATTCGGTGCAAAGTTCTATCACTCAATCAGTAAACTCGCTCTTCCTTTTACACAATAGATGTCTAATTATAAACTTCATAATCAATGCTGTGTTGCCATGTAGTACGATCAATG
>NC_051408.1:5467792-5468004 GCF_015228065.2 Penaeus monodon
CTTACGTCACACACGCACACAAGCAGATAATCCCAGACTCTTCGAACATTTAGTTGAAATCTTTCTCTCTCTTCCATAGAGTTTCATTCACGAACCTATGGAATCCGGTATTTGCCAAAGGCTCTCTTTGTAGGAGATGTGATTAGCTTTTCCACTGATGACTGTGCGGGATTCTTTTACCTATTTGGAGTTGATGATTAACTTTTTTTGTT
>NC_051408.1:5468166-5468686 GCF_015228065.2 Penaeus monodon
AGGCATGTATGTATGTATAACCTTACATATTTTAACTTCACACAATGTATTCCATCGATTGCTTCGCATAACAGACTGAGGCTTCATTTCAACAATCAAACACTTTATTTTTCGTTGATACACTTACATGGGGTTTCATTCAAGTCATTAATAATTATCTTTTACTAGACCTTAACAATCGAGTATTGATTAGTCATTAGCAAAGCCATTCGATTAGTGATCATTCCAAGTGCTAGATTTCAGCAAATTCGATTCACCAATTCACATAAGATTAATAGATAAGTAACTATAAGAATAAGTTAATTAAGAGGCACATTTTTAGACTAAATTCCAGGTACTCAGTGTCCGGATTTGCAACTGATGCGGACTCTCCTTTTTTGCATATGGAGATAGATGTCTTTACGAGTTATATTGTAAGGTTGCTGCAGAAATCATGATCATTCTGAATTTTCTTTGTGGGTTGAAATTCCTTTATCGTCGTACTGAAGGTTTTTGGTTAATTTTTGATGAAAATTTTAAA
>NC_051408.1:5468785-5469354 GCF_015228065.2 Penaeus monodon
ATAATTTATGCTTAATACAACACTTAAAGTTCATGAAACTATTCTTTAATTACACGTCATTTGAGTCCTTTTGATATCAATCTGAAAGTCCATATTAGCGAGAAGGTGAAATTCAATAGGAAATAAAAGAAGCAATATTTACCTAACAGGAAACCAATGAACCAATCACCGATCACCTTCCCATTCATTCATAATTCCTTACTACGACTATCCATTCATATTTTTCTTACTACAGACCCGAGTAAACAAACCAAATTCAATCACCAGATACCTCCAACAGCGTCCGAAAAATTATGAATATTTTTATACATCCCAACACGAAACAGAACACCATATTGTCCCAAAAGCGATTTATCAATTCCTGATAAAAAAAAAAAATCGTTAAGATACTTACAAGAACTTTTAATTGCGCGCTTAAGAGGCTTTGCTGGATGTCAGACTTTCCAAAAAGCTGCTCTGATCTTGAGAGAATTACCCCAAGTTAACGGAAGTTTGCTGGATGCGAGAGCCAGTCAGTCAGGACTTTCAGTGCCGGGCTGTTGTGCTTCAGATTTAGACAATATATTCAG
>NC_051408.1:5469644-5469857 GCF_015228065.2 Penaeus monodon
AACAAAAAAAGTTAATCATCAACTCCAAATAGGTAAAAGAATCCCGCACAGTCATCAGTGGAAAATCTAATCCCATCTCCTACAAAGAGAGCCTTTGGCAGATACCGGATTCCATTCGTTCGTGAATGAAAACTCTATGGAAGAGATAGAAATATTTTCACCTAAATGTTCGAAGAGTCTGGATTATCTGCTTGTGTGCGTGTGTGACGTAAG
>NC_051408.1:5470227-5470340 GCF_015228065.2 Penaeus monodon
ATGTATGTATTTGCATCCTTGGCCGCGTTTTTGTTTTGTGTCTGTTATGCACAAGAATAGAAAATCGAGGCACATTTATTTTTTGTATTTCATTATTATCTTTGATGGATCCC
>NC_051408.1:5470521-5470681 GCF_015228065.2 Penaeus monodon
CCCCGTTATCTAATTAAAATCATCTTTCTTCTAGAATGATCAAAGTCTCTGAGTCGACGATATTACTGTTAATCTTTCGTAAATTGCATAACCTGTCTGTCTTTACCATATACAATCATTAGCATTTTGCAACTTGTCTCTCAACACTTTTTCTTATCCA
>NC_051408.1:5470710-5471415 GCF_015228065.2 Penaeus monodon
ACGTATTTGGTCCAAATTCGACCCAAATGTGACCTGAAAATAGCACAGATATCGGGCATGGGCTGTGAATAATGCAAGTGCTTTGAGTAAAAGGGAAAAAGCTCTCTTGCATTTGCAAATAGTAGCTTGTAGTGGGCAATACTTCATGGGGATGAGGGGGAGAGGGGGAGAGGAGAGGAAGGTGAGGGAGGGGAGGGGGAAGGAGAGGAAGGGGGGGGGGGAAGGGGAGGAAGGAGTAAAAGATAGGAGAGAGGAAGGGTAGGAAGGAGGAGGAGGGGGTAGGAGAGGTAGGGGGGAAGAGGAGGACGGAGTAAAAGATAGGAAAGGGGAAAGAGAGGAAGGAGGGAGGGGGGTAGGAAAGGAAGGGGGGGAAAGGTAGGAGATTACAAGATAGTATTTGTATGGTATGAATAAGTGGGGAGGGGGATCCAGGAAAGGACAGGTGGTGGGTGGGAAGGGGAGGAGTAAAAAGATAGGAGGAGGGAAGCAAGGAAGGAGGGAGGGGTAGGATCGGAAGGTGGGGGAGGGGAGGGAAGGAAGTAAAAGCTCGGAGCGTGGAAGAGAGTAATGTGGGAGGTGTATGGGGAGAGGACTGTAGTGAAGTGGAGGAAGAGTAAAAGATAGGAGAGGGAAGGACGAAATGTGAGGGGAAGTAGTGAGGGAGGGGCGAGGGAGGAGTAAAGATAGGAGTGGTAAGGCGCGGTT
>NC_051408.1:5471731-5474493 GCF_015228065.2 Penaeus monodon
GTATGTACTGAAAGCCACGCTTGAATATCTCTCCTATTGGGCATACAGTGAATACTACATAGCCAAGAATAGCACATAGCCGTACACGATAACCACATGTCTCAACTACAAGCCAAGCGCACCTCATGAAATCGGCCGCTTCATATGCCGAGAGGTCAAGATAGAACTGGTCCAGTTTTGGCCATGACCCATGCTAGGTCAGGCAGAGTTCATGACGGAAGCCAGGTCAGGCAGAGTCCCTGACCCAAGGCAGGTCAGGCAGAATCCATGACCCAAGCCAGCCAACAGAATCCTGACGCCAATGCCAGGTCACGCAGAATCATGACCCAAGGACAGACGGCAGAATCCATGACTATCCTTTCAGGCAGAATCCATACCCAAGCCAAGTCAAGCGAATCCTGACTCAATCCAGGCCCAAGCAGAATCCATGACCCAATGCCAGGCCAAGCATAATCCATGAACCCAGCAGGTCAGGCATAATCCATGACCCGAAGGCAGGCCAGGCAAATCCAGACCCCAGCCAGGTCATGCAGCATCCATGACCAAACCAGGCACAGATCCTGACCCAAGCAAGGTCAAGGCAGAATTCCCATGACCCAAACCAGGTCAGCAGATCCATGACCAGCCGGTCAGGCATAATCCATGACCCAAACCAGGTCGGAGGCGAAGCCATTGAACAAACCAGGTCATGCAGAATCACATGACCCAAATCCGGGGAACCATGTCAAGCATAATCCATAGACCCAAGCCAGGCCAAGCAGAATCCATGCCCATCCAGTCCAGGCAGAATCCTGGACCCAAAGCCAAGGTCAGGCAGAATCCATGACCCCAAGCCAGTCAGGCAGATCCATGCCCAAACCAAATCAACAGATCCTGACGCCAAGCCAGTCAGCAGAATCCATGACCGCGAAACAAATCAAACATAATCATGACCAACCAGGTCAGGCAAAATCCATGACCCAACCGGATTCGAACAGAATCCTGACCCAAACCAGTCAGGGCAGAATTCCATGACCCAAGCCAGTCAAGCAGAATCCAGACTCAGCTCATGCCAAGCAGAATCCATGACCCAGTCCAGGTCTGCAGATCCGACGCCAACCAAATCGAACAGAATCCTGACCCAAGCCAGGTTCAAGCGATCCATGACACCAAACAGTCAGGCAGAATCCATGACCCAAGCCAGGTCAGGCAGAATCCATGACCCAAGCTACGGGTCCGCAGATCCATGACTCCGACAGGTCACGCAGAATCGCATGACCCAAACCAAATCAAGCAGAATCCTGCTTCAAAGCCGGTCAGGCAGAATCAATGACCAAGCAGGTCAGCAGATCCAGACCCAGCCAGATCAGGCAGAATGCCATGACCCAAGCCAGGTCAGGGCAGATCCATGACCCAAGTCAGGTCAGCAGATCCATGAAACCCAAGGCAGGTCCAGGCAGAACTCCATGACCCAAGCCAGGTCACGCAGAATCCATGACCCCAGCCAGGTCAGCATATCATGATTCAAGCCAAATCAAGCAGAATCCTGACCCAAGCCAGTCACGCAGAACCATGACCCAAGCAGGTCAGAGCAGATCATGACCCAGCCAGGTCAAGCAGGAATCCATGAACACAGCCAATCAAGCAGATCCTGACCCAGCATGGGCGAGGGAGGTCACGCCAGATCCTGACCCAAGCCAGGTCACGCAGAATCCATGACCCAAGCCTGGGTAAAGCAGAATCCGATGACCCAAACCAGGTCAGGCAGTAATCCTGACCCAAACCAGTCAGGGCAGAATCCATGACCAACCAGGTCAGGCATAGAATCCCTGATGACCCAAAACCAGGTCAGGCAGAATCCCTGCCCCAAGCCAGGTCAGGCAGAATCCATGACCAAACCAGGTCGGCAGAATCCTACCCAAGGCCATGTCAAACAGAATCCAATGACGCCAAACCAAGTCAAACAGAATCCTGACCCAGCCAGGTCAGGCAGAATCCATGAACCCAGCCAGGGTCAGCAAATCCCTGACCCAAGCCAGGTCAGGCAGACATCCATGAACCCAAACCAGTTCAGCAGAATCCTGACCCAAGCCATGTCGCAGAATCCTGACCCAAGCAGGGCAAGCGAATCCAGACCCACGCAGGTCACGCAAAATCCTGACCCAAGCCATGTCAAACAAAGCCATGAACCAGGGGTGGCCCGTGTTCATCAGAATCCATGACCCAAGCCTATGTCAGTTAGAATCCCATGACCCCGCCAGGTCAAGCAGATTCCATTCCAAGCCAAGTCAAGCCGAATCCATGACCCAAACAAGTCAATCAGAATCCATATGACCAAGCCAGGTCATGCAGAATCCTGACCCCAGCCCATGTCAGCCGAATCCCATGACCCAAGCCTAGGTCAGTCGATCCATAGCCCAAGCCAGGTCAGCAGAGATCCCTGACCGCCAGCCGGTCACGAGGAGAATTTTTTCCCCCTGACCCAAGAAGGTCAAGCAGAATCCCTGACACCAAGCCAGTCAGGCAGAGTTCCCCTGACCCAAGCCAGGTCGGCAGAGAGCCACCAAGCTGCGTTATCAGTGAAGTACAAACCTTTCCCTCCCTCCCTCGCCTTCAGGACGCCTCTCCTCCCTAGCTATTTTCTCTCAAGACACGTTCCGATCTCGCCCCTTCCTACACCAGAGGGATTAGACCTGTTACTTACATAGGAATAGATATTCTCCTAAACAGCATTAGAAGGGGGAGGAAGGGGAGAAAAGAGGCAATAAGTGGATGGGAGATTG
>NC_051408.1:5474545-5474718 GCF_015228065.2 Penaeus monodon
GACCGATAAACGCGATAATTGATCTGCGAATTGAGTTAAGAATAAAAAAAAAAAAACTCGAACGAACCAAGTTCGATTTTTTTTTTTTTTTTACTTGCTTAAGTCCTTTATTGCGCCAAATAATACATACATGTTGTTCTTATAATTTTTCAGTTTGTCCTTTTTCTGTCCTT
>NC_051408.1:5474942-5475717 GCF_015228065.2 Penaeus monodon
GACCTCATTTTCAAAACGTTAAACAAACTCTCCGAATTTCTTTTCACGTATCCTCTTCTCTCTATGTCTTTATTCATTATTTACCTTTTCTTTATATTCTTTTCTTCTTTCCGTTTATCCTCTTCTGTTTTTTTTATTCATTATTTTCCTTTCCTCTATATTTTCATTCTCTTTTTCACGTATTTTCTTCTGTCTATATTTTCATTCGTTATTTTCTTTCCCTCCATATATTTATTACTTCTTTTCCTTGTCTCTATGTTCCATTATTTTCTTGTTTCCATTTTTTTCCCGGACTTTAACCATTTCCTTTTTTATCATTATGTATTTTTATTCATCTATTTCTTCACTTTTTTCTGCATTTTCTTGTTATTTATCTTCTGTTATCCTTCTCCTTCTTTTCCACGCGTCCATCTCTTTCTATTTCTTTCTCTTTCACGTCTCCTTCATCTTCTACTTTTTCTTTTTCTTTCACTCTTCATTCTTCTTCTCCTCCTCTTTCTTCTCTTCTCACGCCTCATTCTCTATGTCTTTTATCCCCCTCCTCATTTCTCTCTCACGCCTCTATTCATCTTCTTCTTCTTCCTTTTTTTTTACCTCTCCTTTTTCATCCATTATTTCTCGCAATTACGTCATTTCTATTCAAACCCAAAACCAGGACTCGTTATTTCGTCCCATTGTATCTTCTGCCATCTTTATTCTCATTCTTCTCCTTCATTCTTTTTCCCTTTTCTTCTCTCTCCTTTCCTTTCATCAAGATTCGTTGGAATCTATACAT
>NC_051408.1:5476136-5476290 GCF_015228065.2 Penaeus monodon
TTCTTGTCCGAGATTCCTTAAGGGGAAAAAACCTCCTCCTTCGGTTGCTCGTAATTGCGTTGGTCGAGAAAACACACGCAAAAGGTTGTACTTCGTGTTTGGGATTTTAATCTGCGGACCGAGGGATATCACGGATTGATTCTTCGCTAAATGT
>NC_051408.1:5476819-5477250 GCF_015228065.2 Penaeus monodon
CTTTTTTTTTTTTTTTAGACTCAAGAACAAGGGCTATTGTCCTGAAAGTTAACGTTGAGAAAACGTATTTGAAATTCGGCAGATAATTCAAGAAACATTTTTTTCTATGAATAATCAAACTGTGTTGTGTTAATCTAGTCGGTTTAAAGACATTTTTCTACGTAGCGAAAATAAAGGAATATTTTTCATAAGGAAAAATATATGATTTTTTTTTTTTCTGTGGTGATTTCAAAGCAAACATTGCAAAACGTATATTTTTGTTGATTAATTGATAAACTAAGATATTTACTGCTGTTGATATTTTAAATAATTCCTCCTAATTCGATCTCTAATTTTTTTCTGCCATTCTGTGGCTTAAAGATATAAATAAACAAACTTTCTTTGATAACAATTTTTTAATTCATTCACGTATATTTTTTTTCCTTTTGTAA
>NC_051408.1:5477339-5477418 GCF_015228065.2 Penaeus monodon
TATACATTTTTATAACACTCGATGGTAGGCTTATCACAAAATTGCTATTTTTGAGCAGTGGCCCTTCTAGCTATCAGCC
>NC_051408.1:5478900-5479232 GCF_015228065.2 Penaeus monodon
CTCCCCCAGGAATCTTTTACAAAATGTAAAGAACCCTCTTAAACAGTAGGCTATATTATTTGCCCATTTCCCTACCATTTGCAGCCACCTCACGCAACACATGCCAGATAACCTCGCCCACTATTCCAGATTCTAATGCACATTATGTTAAAGATACTTTTGGGAACTGCATAGGCCGTACAGAAGAAGAAAGTTTCACTATCTAATTTTCTTGTGTATTCGGGTATGTCTTGACCCAAAAAACTGCATAATCTAAATTCCATTTAAAGCGGTGTAATAAAGTTGGTGATGAAGGGCGCTTTCAGGAATTTGCATATACAAATATCTGTGAT
>NC_051408.1:5479397-5479559 GCF_015228065.2 Penaeus monodon
CTTCCAGGTCGAACGGAGGACGAGGACACTACACAGCGGTTCAGCGTGACCCCAGAGAGCGTGGAGGTCAAGGAAGGTGACGATGTATTCCTGCGCTGTATCGTGGTCAACCAACAGGGCAACGCGCAGTGGACCAAGGATGGGTTCGCTCTCGGTAAGGAC
>NC_051408.1:5479816-5479939 GCF_015228065.2 Penaeus monodon
AGATACGTTGTATGTTGATGCAGTGTATTGAGACGGGCTAGAGGAGGGAGAGAAGAGGGAAGGGAAAAGATACTTTGTATTTTGATGAAGTTCACTCTCGATAAAGACTACGGGAGGGTAAGC
>NC_051408.1:5479983-5480127 GCF_015228065.2 Penaeus monodon
AGACACATTTTTGATGTGGTGCATGATAAGTGAAACTGTTGACTCTAAGTGGACCTGGCGGGTTTGTAGCATGAATAGAGGCTGCGAACTGTCAAGGGTTGGGTATGATATGTTACATTGGCTGTTCGTGGCGAGGAGGATAAC
>NC_051408.1:5480686-5480754 GCF_015228065.2 Penaeus monodon
CCCATTTTTTTAAACCATCAGATTTTCAGGCCATCTGAATGATCAAACACTCAAATAAACTAACCAGG
>NC_051408.1:5480813-5481102 GCF_015228065.2 Penaeus monodon
TACAATACATTGCAAAATAAAATACATTGCAAATACGTCATTAATTAATGCACATAGCTCGGTATTCATCCTAAGTTGATGACTACGAAATTCAGTATTCGTGGTCCCTTTTATTCTAGATTTACGGCAACAAGAGGTTTGGTTTCAACATTAATGATTGAATTGATAATATGAGGCCACGCGCGACTGGAGGTCAGAACCAACTGGGAATTAATGATATTACCGCTAATTGTAGGAAAACCCACTTGGAGTATCAAAGATAATTAGCGCTTCTGTCAGTTATATGATT
>NC_051408.1:5481338-5481479 GCF_015228065.2 Penaeus monodon
AATTTTTTTTATTTTTTTATTTTATTTTATTTTTTTATTTTTTATTTCATTTTATTTTTTTATTTATTTTTTGTTATTATTATTATTTTTTTTTTGCGTATGTTTTATCTTTGTACATTTTGTTCTTCTCTTTGTATCAGA
>NC_051408.1:5481505-5482306 GCF_015228065.2 Penaeus monodon
AATCTTTTCCTTGTGTCTGTTCTTATCGGTGTGTTCGTTTTTGTGTTTCTTATTTTTTCTTATTTTCTTTTTTGCTTTGTTTTCTCATTTCTTCTTTACATTTCTCATTTATCTTTTTTTTTCTGTCTTTTCATCATCTCCGTCCTCTCATTTATCTATGATTTACAAAAAAAAAAAAAAAATCCGCTCTGTAAAATCTCTCCCGCTCCCCCCCTCTTCTCATCCCCCCCCCCTCCCACACGCTCCATTCTCTCCCACTTCCTTATATTCCCCCTTTTCTTCCCCTTTCTCCCCTTCCCTCATTCACTTTCTGTTACTCTCCTCTTCCTTTCTCCTCTCTCCGTCTCTCTTCCCTTTCCTACTCCTCTCCTTCTACACCCGTTTTCTCCTCTTCTCCCCTCTCTACCCCTTCTTATTCCTCTCCTTTCTTCTCCTCTCCTTCTCTCCTCCTCCTCTTCCCCTCCTCCCCCTCCCTACCCCACACTTGGAGAGGAAGAAAGGAAGTGAGAGGAGAGAAGAAGGAATAGGAGAGGGAGAAGAGAAGGGAAGGGAGAGTTTTGGGGAAAGGGAGATAGGGAGAGAGGAAGAGGGAGGGGAAGCAGAGGCGAATGGGGAAAAAGGAAGGAAGGAATAAGGGAGATGCAGAGAGGAAAGGAAGACAGGCAATAAAGGGAGAAGGGAAGGATGGGGGAAGGATGCAAAGGAGAAAGGAAGGAGGGAAAGTGGATTAAGAATGGGATGGAAGAGAGGAAAAGAGGACGAAAGAGAAGGGAAAGGAACGGAGGAGAATAGGGGACAGGG
>NC_051408.1:5482559-5482831 GCF_015228065.2 Penaeus monodon
GGTAGGGAGAGAGGTGTGACTGAACACTCCTCCCCCATATTTTTACGTGTAAGAAGCCAAACCCTTTCTTAAATGTCGTAACCTCCACGTTTAAGTAGCGAGGAAAGACTGGAGTAATGTAGTTAGTGAGATTATTGCCTGTAACGTTGCGTAATGTGCAAAGGTACACGAGCTTATGTTCGGATAAAAACTACACGTTAATGTAGAAAAAGAGGCTTAGGATACGCACTTATACGCAGATAAATCTACTCTTGAACATTTACAAAGAACGA
>NC_051408.1:5484146-5484385 GCF_015228065.2 Penaeus monodon
TTTCAACTTTTCCTCTGTAAAAAGATTTGCTTGTCTTTCCACACTGCAGCCAACCACGTATAAATAATGCAGCCCATATGTTCCTATAGCACTTACTTTACTGCCTTTATGACCAGACGACCGCTATAAAGGACGGCTGCACTGATAGAGCTGTGTCTTATGTACAACGATGACAGTTTTGCCAAATCACCTTGAAACAGTGTTACAGCGTTCCTCTTTTTGTTTGGGTATCTCTTTAC
>NC_051408.1:5484737-5484855 GCF_015228065.2 Penaeus monodon
AAGAGAGCGCTTTTCCTTCCTTGATAATAATCTTGGGAGAAGCCGAGAACATCTTTCTTTAACCCGCTTATTGTCCCTCATCTCCCCTGTCCCGTGTCTATTTTCACTGTATTTTTTT